>NW_026047089.1:0-117119 GCF_023864275.1 Schistocerca cancellata | reverse complement strand
ATCACATGACTTGGGCGCACACGTCTAATGCCACATACCGAAAGAGGATTACAGTTAATGAAGTAAAAATCCACGCAGTAGACAAAGTGAAAAAGCTAATCCTTATGTTTCAGATCTAGACTGCCATAAAAAATGGGAAGGAACTGTTAACAAGAAGTTAGGGGGAAGTTGTAGTCTAATTGACGATCGATTTATTGATCTTAAACTTGACAAGACAACAAAATTATTAAATAAACATCACGCAAACGTTTTCATTTAAGAAACGGCTTACCAACATGTGATCTATGGTGGACAAAGTGATTTGCTGGGAATCTACACACGACACTAACCAGAACACTATTCGCTCTATCTGACTTCATACACGAGAATCCAGGTTATGACATCAAACTACGCCACCACCAAGCATCTGTATTCTACCATACAGAAAAAGAAAGAAAAATGATTCCAAAGAACAGGTTGCTGAGAAATAGATACAATAGCCCTACATCGCAGCAGCGAATACTTTTCCATCTTACTGGTCAAAGAGGCACACCACGATGCGTTCGGCGACTGAAGTAATGGACAGCAGCAATCTGTCACTAAGTGCGCGTTCCCGAAAAAATGCAAGTACGCGGTCTCGCGTTCGGTTAATTCAGAACACAGGTACTTCCCTAACAGCCTCTGAAACCCCGATGGATTCCAGTGAGCAGGTGGACCCGTTTGCTGGTCTGCCAAACCAATTTGACTCTGTGCATGTTGGATTACGTCAAATGTTTAGATGGCCGACTCAAGACAAATAAGTACACGCATGCGTCACTCGATGTGACCGTGATGATATAAGCAGTACCTCTGCTAGGTTGTGACAGAGCCTGTGCCAGTCACCTTCTGAACCGTCAAAGGACACAGGTCTCACCGTTTAGGTGGAGACCTGCAGTTCTTTACTAGCGAAGCGCCCGTACAAGAGACTTGTACGAGAGAGCCCTTTCTTCCTTCCGCTCCGTTTCTTCCTCAGCTCAGTTCCAAAAGCACTTTTCTTTTTTTACTTTCCCCACTTACACACAAGCCAATCACGAGCTGGATCCCAGCATTCTAACCTCTGAGAATGGTCTTTGCACTGCAAACCGATCTGACCAACAAGAGACTTTAAAGTTAATTGGCAGAAAATGGAAAGAAATTCAGATTTGCAGCCTCTTTCCCATACATTTCCCATGTCTTTTGCTAACACAATACAGGGTGTAAGCACAGCGCTCCATAAACAGCTTATCTCCCCTGTTGCATCACTTTCAAAGTTAGCAAAGAATGGCCATAAACTCGCATAGACAAAAACGTTTTCACAGTCTGGATGTCCAGGCTCCCGTTTCCCTGTCCCACGGACATTTGCAGAACGTTTACATTTCTTTTGGCGGCTTTCTCGCTAACAAGGCCTACAATGCGCTGTCAGCGACTTTTCGGTCTTAGGCCATATACCTGGACGTCTGCCTCCTGTCTGGTGCCAAAGCTAATGTGTTTTGCCCAATGTAACAGCTGCACGCAGCCGTCTGGAAAGCTCTCTTCATCGTTCCCCAGAAAAAACGCTCTTTGTCGGCCCATCAACGCCATGCTTTTACTGCAGTCTTTAAAGTCAGCACCCCGTTCCTTTGAACGCAGGTAAAGCTTACCGTATTTCTTTCCATAGAGCACGCAAACAAGACCATAAACTGCTGCCCACCATTTCATCACAATGTATGAAGTCAAATCACTGTAGATCGCATTCCCTACACCAAATCAGAAGTTAGTGCCCTGCAATCTCTCACATACCTCTACAAACATACCAACAAACTGTCAGTTCCCTGTTACACAGAATCAGTAATGTATTTCATTACAGCGTCGGACAAACAGGCTATTATCCAGGTTGTCATAATGTTTTGGCTCAATGGCGTCAACGCCAGCGCAGTAACTGCCATGGCGGATTGAACTGTAAACAGGAGACGGAGTGCTCACAACCAACAGGTCGAAAATAAAATTCTGAAGTTAGTGGTTAGATTTTTTCCTTCCTATACCAATCACCTCAGTCCCCAGAATGCGTTGTACAAAGCGCTGTTACACATGGAATTAGCAGTGTTGTTTGTCCAGACTTCAGATCCTGTAAAGTATGTCCATACTGAAGGATGAAGTACGTGGTTCTATCATTCAATGGAGCAAAAGGGCTCAAAGGTATGTGGCAGTGGGTACTTCTTCCATGGCGAAATGGATTATAATTTTTGTCTATCTTTCTGAATGCGTACTGAGCGTAGTGAAAAAGATCGTTCCACACTTAGCTACACCTAGTTTTCAAATTGTATCCACGTTGTCTGTGAATAAACATTGAAGATGCTAATATGCTGAGACATATCGTAACTGCAGTCTTTCATGAACAGGCAAAGACTGACTCTATTGAAAAACAAAACGTATCTTGCCATTGGGTTGTATCTATCCTTCTACAACCTGATCGCAGTTACTAAATGCACAGGATACCTTCACCTTGATTTAGCTACCAATTACTCACTTCACAAATAGTAGTCTTGAGGCCTAGATTTAGTGCCGACTAATGAAATGGTGTATTTTATTCACACCGCTCAAGGGCTCACTAAATTATTTTACATGATATTCTGGAAGTTTTCGTAACAATGGAACATGGATGGTGTATAACACTGTCCTCCATTATTATCGAATGATTGAGATCTCAACAAGAGGTTCCTTCCCCCTCCTTTCATCTCTTCTCCTCTCCTACTTATCCCCAATTCATTTTTCATGGTTTCTCTTGTACTTCTTTTATTGTGGGCAATTCTCATCGAAGTTTAGTGATACTGACCATTGACAGTCCTTAGTTGATGGCCCTCTTGGAGCCTACTGCTCTACACATATTCAACAGGTTGACAGTTACAGCTTCAACTAGCGACGCTGTTGTTCGCAAGTCAGAATTATTTACTTCTGATTTAGCTACATGTAGGTAGTAACATTTATAAATTTCTGTTAACTGCAGCCATAATTTCAGAAACAAACCAGTTACAGCAGAATAACGTGTGAACTACATATAACGAGTCAATAAAATGTTAATATTCCATATCGTGTTTGAGATTGCTGTACCCCCCCCCCCCCCCCCCATCATTACGTGTGTTCACTGTTATCGGTATGTCATAAATATATTCTTGGTTGCACTGCTTGTGTGGGCGAACAGTGGAAAACCCTATAGTGGTCACGAGTTCATTTTCTTAATTACTCGTTAAGTTTTCCACATTTTACGTGTAATACAATATGTAATCTACATAAAACTTCGAAAATCATATCAGACCACCGAAGGGTAGAACCACGGATTTAGCTCAACACTGAAACCCCCGAATGAAGGTCGATACTCTGGTGATTTTCAGTTGTAAAGTAGAATGGAAAAATGAACAGGAAACTGTTATTTCACATACAGAGTAATTTAGTAGACTAAATAGTACAGAATGCCGTGTATATAAATGAAATAAAGATAAAATTCAGTGCACACACAGTAAATTTATTTAATGGCGTAGAAACTGATTTTTCATGGAATAATGCATAAAATAACCATAACAGCCAGATACATTGGTATGTCACAAACTTCGTAGCTGTTTCATCAACTATATACGTCGTATCCACTAACAGCGGCGGGGGTACCTATTTTTACATGCAAATAATATACCCTTAGTTGTTGGAGGTATATCATCATTTGTAAGCTCGCCAGCGGCTCCAGATTTAATGACTGAATCCTGGGGTGGGGGTGGCAGGTTGCAGTTCAGCTGGAGCTGTGCGTGGGGCTTCTCTCTCAAAGATAAGTGGTGGTGGTGTGGTAATTTCGGCTCATGCACTAGTAGGGGAACGTGAGACAGCTTTTTTAGACACAGGAAACCTCTGTAACTAAAGTTTGTATGGTGGAAGTGGGGTTGGAATGCAGGGTTTCCTAAGACTTGTGATGCCAGGTGGTACTGATGTCCTAGGTAGCTCAAATGCCTCTGCAGTAGATTGCAGGAGAGTTCTAGATGATTTGACAAAGGAACTTAAAAAAGGACGTGACTGTGATACAAACTCCACCTGTTTGTAGGGTTTCCACTTAGACTGATAAAGGTGAAAGCTCTTCCCTGGAGAGTAGCCGATTAGGTAATTTAAAAAGCCATGGGGTAAGCAGTGATGCATTTGGTTGCTTCATACCGGGAACTATACTGTGAGGTGAGAATAACTGACCTGTTGGTTGAGAAATTATCATGCATCGTCATTTTGAGTTGTTAGTTGCACAATGTGGACAGCAGCAGGTGGTGGGAACGTCTTACCTATTTGAGGCAACGTAAGTAGCTCAAATGGACTTGCTGCTGCTGACACTTTAGACGATTTCAGAGACGGTTGTGTCGACATACTGAGCACTCTGCAGCTGCAACTGGTGCTGATATTGGAATGTTAGACGATTAGTTACTGACCATACATTTCTGGAGGATCAAATGAATTTTCTAACATGGGTGCTGATGGTAAGTCGAAAGGTGGTAGTGGAGATTTAAGTTGTGGTAGGATGACTGTAGATGGCAACATTTTCTTGGCCCCAGCAGTGGCTGTATTTGATAGTGTGGTTGGGAAGGTGGTCCCAGCGGAGGTGGTAGGGACTGCAGCTTGGCTGCACCAGAAAGAGCAGGCACTGTAAGTTTACAGAAAAACATAAGGGAATGTGGCGCTTGGGTGATAATGAGAGGTATTGGAGCACCAAACGGTCTCTACTGGGTATGGGTGCAACGAGAGAGTGACGGCGTAGCCACACTGTAAGTTTACAGAAAAACATAAGGGAATGTGGCGCTTGGGTGATAATGAGAGGTATTGGAGCACCAAACGGTCTCTACTGGGTATGGGTGCAACGACAGAGTGACGGCGAAGCCACACTTGGGATGGTGAGTGGGTCTCGGTGTGTCCCTTTCAATGAGCTCTCCGTCATTCTCCAATTCTGATAACTTGTGTATTTTTCTATTACGAAAGATCCTTTGGAGTCGTCAAAAAAATATTGACACGCTGCACATATTCTTGAAAAGTGACAGGTAATAGTAATAATCATGGCCAACTTTAAATGCTCAGATATAATCTTTCTGCTTAGTTATAAATGCCAAACGCACGCGTATTTACATCAAAAAAAGCTTTGCTCGTATTTTGTTTGAAGCATTGTCTCTGCTTACAAATATGTGATCTGGAAGGTTCATTTCTGCTCAGTTCGCAATAAGAACATAGCCTGATTAGTCGCTGAACTGAACAACACCTTAGATCTAATTCAGAATTCTTGGTACTTTCGTCGCAATCAGCACTCTCAATTCTTGATATTAACAGTGAAAACTAAAGTGGAATATACTCAGATTGATCTGTCTGTCTCCTTCAATCCTTTTTTCATCCCTAGTACTAGCGACATTGTTTTTCAGCGCTATTCCTAGCAATCCTACATCTACTCACACACTCGGCAATCCACCATACGGTGCGTGGCAGAGGGTACCTCGTACCACAACTAGCATCTTTTCTCCCTGTTCCACTCCCAAACAGAACGAGTGAAAAATGACTGCCTATATGCCTCTGTACGAGCCCTAATCTCCCTTATCTTTGTGGTCTTTCCGCGAAATGTAAGTTGGCGGCAGTAAAATCGTACTGCAGTCGGCCTCAAATGCTGGTTCTCTAAATTTCCTCCGTAGCGATTCACGAAAAGAACGTCTCCTTTCCGCCACAGACTCCCACCCGAATTGCTGAAGCATTTCCGTAACACTCACGTGATGATCAAACCTACCAGTAGCAAATGTACCAGCCCGCCTCTGAATTGCTTCTATGTCCTCCCTCAATCCGACCTCATAGGGATCCCAAACGCTCGAGCAGTACTCAAGAATGTCGTATTAGTGTTTTATAAGCGGTCTCCTTCACAGATGAACCACATCTTCCCAAAATTCTACCAATGAATCGAAGACCACTATCCGCCTTCCCCACAACTGCCATTACATGCTTGTCCCACTTCATATCGCTCTGCAATGTTAGCCCAAATATTTAATCGACGTGACTGTGTCAAGCGCTACACTACTAATGGAGTATTCAAACATTACGGGATTCTTTTTCCTGTTCATCTGCAATAATTTACATTTATCTATACTTAGTTAGCTGCCATTCTTTGCACCAATCACAAATCCTGTCAGTCATCTTGTATCCTCCTACAGTCACTCAACGACGAGACCTTCCCGTACACCACAGCATCATCAGCAAACAGCCGCACATTGCTAGCCACCCTATCCAAGAGATCATTTATGTAGATAGAAAACAAAAGCAGACCTACCACACTTCCCTGGGGCACTCCAGATGATACCCTCACCTCCGATGAACACTCACCATCGAGGACAACGTACTGGGTTCTATTACTTACGAAGTCTTCGAGCCACTCACATATTTGGGAACCAATCCCATATACTCGTACCTTAGTTAGGAGTCTGCAGTGGGGCACCGAGTCAAACGCTTTCCGGAAGTCAAGGAATATGGCATCCGTCTGATATCCCTCATCCATGGTTCGCAAGATACCATGTGAAAAAAGGGCGAGTTGCGTTTCGCAGGAGCGATGCTTTCTAAAGCTATGCTGATCCATGGGCAGCACTCCTCTGTCTCAAGGAAATTCATTATATTCGAACTGAGAATATGTTCGAGAATCCTGCATCAAACCGATGTTAAGGATATTGGTCTGTAATTTTGAGGATCCGTCCTTCTACCCTTCTTATATATAGGCGTCACCTGCGATTTTATCCAGTAGCTCGGGACTTTACGTTGGGCAAGAGATTCGCGATAAATGCTAGCTAAGTAAGGAGCCAATGCAGTAAGTACTCTCTGTAAAACCGAACTGGAATCCCATCAGGACCTCGCCAGGTTTATTTATATTCAAACCATTCAGCTGGTTCACAACCCCAGGGATGTCTATCACTATGGCCTGCATACGGGAATCTGTACGAGACTCAAACGGCGGTATGTTTGTACGATCCTCCTACGTGAAAGATTTCTCAAATGCTAAATTTAAAATTTCAGCATTTGTTTTGCTGTCTTCCGATGCCAGGCCAGACATCAGTGAGTGACTGGATGGAAGCCTTCGACCCGCTTACCGATTTTACGTAAGACCAGAATTTCCTTGGGTTTTCAGCAAGATCTTTTGCTAAGGTATGACGGTGGTAGTGGTTGTATGCTTCGCGCATCGCTCTTTTTTTAGCAGCACGAATCTCTACTAACTTTCGCCTGTCCTCGTTCTTCCGATCTTTCTTGTAGCGCGAGTGCAACTGCCTTTGCTTCCTGAGCATTCTCCGAATTGCGCTGTTAAACCACGGTGGGTCTTTTCCGTCCGTAACCCACTTTTTTCGGCACATACTTCCCCAATGCGTGATTTACAGTGTTTAAAATTTGCCCATAATTCTTCCACGTCAATCGTACCGGAATTAAATGGAGTCGATTCATTTACTAAGTGGGAAGCCAACAACTGCTTAACTGCTCTTTCTAGTAAGAATACTCTCCTAGCCTTCTTGACGGACTTTGTAACTTTCGTGACCATAGTCGTAATGACATCATCATGATCACTAATCCCTGTCTCAGAACTGACATCGTCGATGAGGTCTGGTCTGTTCGTGGCTACCAGATCTAAAATAGTTCCATTTCGCATTGGCTGTCGATTTTGCTGCTCAAGACAGTTTTCGGATAATGTGTTCAAAAGTAATTAACACGACGGCTCGTCTGTACCACCTGTAATGAATCCATAGACATACCAGTCTACTAAAGTGCGCGTCAATTATGTTGGCGGCCGAGTATAGGTTCGTTCTGCGCATCTGACGTCACGAAACACAGTCAGCCAATGAACAGAGAACGACGTTGCCAGATCTCGACTGCAGTGCAGAGCATGGACGAGTGTCTTCAGTTTTAGAAACGTTCAGTCATAAATAAAGTAATAGAACAAAAGCAATATCTTGATAGCAGACTTTCTTTTATAGAAAGTTTGGAAAAAGCAATCTTTATACCAATTGCTTCATATTCTATTAATTAATTAAATCAAACAAGCAATAAGACTCCTAATTCAGGCGATAGCAAGGAAAGGTGTTTGTATAAATCTCATGAACCGCTTTTTCGCAATAAAGAACAGCGGTAATTGTTTATTTCCTATTGTACTTCGACGAAGCGTGAGTAATTCAGTCATACCAACAGTGTTTGTCAGTATTTTGCGTGACGTGTTATAGTCCTCAAGGCGTCATGTAATCAAACGAGGTGCGTTAGTGTAACGGTTAAGGTGTTGGGCTTGTAAGCGAAAGGTAGAGTTCAAACCTTGTGCTGTGGTCATTGTTTTAATTATTTAAAAACAATATCGAAGTGCCTTACTTCACGAATTATATTCGTTTGAATGCAATTTTTTTAAATTTCTAGTGCTTTGTCTCTTCATTAACCCTTTCGCTGCTGCAGACACGTGCTCCCCGCATTCCACGCTGTGCGCGATTTTGTCGTCACTGCACTGCTCGCCTGTGCAGACACATGGTGTTCCCACTGTTTTGACACACTTATCATTCGATTTCACAAAAACTATTTGGCCCAAAAATTTGATTCTTACACGTCTTCTTGACTGATACCTTCCCCCCATAAATGACTTAATTTTGTTTCGATGTTCAACGCAGTTATTATGCAGCATTAAAAGTAGTAAACCATTGCACGAAATTTTGAAGAGTTTGCAGAGGTAGAAGTCCATAGCGTATACTTTCCGTATGGTCGATTTTAGCTGCCACAATGTTGAGAATGAAATGTGGACAAGATACCTAAATTTCATATAAAATTTACTGTACAACAATATCTCATTTAATTTAGGTACGACATAGGTGTCGTATGTAATATTGAGAAATATTCCGTCTTTCGCGACTGTAATAAAAGTTTTATTTACACCGGACGCGTTTGGCTTTATTTTAAAGCACTTCAATCGATGAAATTCATGGCACATACACAATGGTACTCATGTTCTCTTTCTTGTTTTTGTTCCAAAGTCGCAGTTTTACCAATGGCACCGAAATATATTCCTCTTCTGCAACTGTAATAAGCGACTTATTTAGACCAGACGCGTTTCTCTCTATTGAAGCATCTTCAGTGGGTAGTATTTTGTCTCCTCCATTGCCAAGTCACCTTTCGTAGTTTTGTGCCGCGGTAACACAATATTCAACGTTTGTGTTGGATGATCAGTGTTTTAGCAAATAAATGTTTGTGTGTGCCACACACAAAAATTGTATTTGACATAGCTCAGAGCACTTCACTGATAGACGGTATATTCAAGTCCTAATGTTTTTGTAAGTCCACAGTTTTGTTTAATGTATTTTGTCTACTTTTGATTGATTGAAGTGCTTTAAAATAAAGCCAAACGTGCTCAGTGTAAATAAAACTTTTGTTACAGTCCCGACAGACGGAATATTTCTCAATATTACATACGACAGCTATGTGGTACTTAAATGAGCTATTGTTACACAGTAAATTTCATACGAAATTTAGGTATCTTGTCCACATTTCATCCTCAACATTGTGGCAACTAAAATCGACCATACGGAAGGTATACGCTATGGACTTTTACCTCTGCAAACCCTTCAAAATTTCGTGCAATGGTTACTATATTTAACGCTGCATAATAACTACGTTGAATATCGAAACAAAATTGTCATTTATGGGGGGAAGGTACCAGTCAAGACGATGTGTAAAAATCTAATTTTTGGACCAAATACTTTTGTGGAATCGAATGATAAGTCAAAGCAGTCGGAACACGATGTGTCTGCACAGGCGAGCAGTGCAGTGACAAAATCGCGCACAGCGCGGAATGCAGGGAGCACGTCTTTGTAACAGCGAAAGGGTTAATGCGGCCGTGGTGGCTTTACTTCATGAGCTGCGCGCTCCCCCCTAAACGTAAGCTTGCGAACTAAGCTATACTATGGTGCTGCTTCTATTGGCGCAACTGGCAACGCAGCAATCTCCCGCGTCTGGGCGAGCATGCGCGAGCCGCCAAGATAAAAGAATTGAACTATAGATAGGTTGAAGTCTCCTCCGACTAAAATAGCATGATCCGGGTATTTCTGCGATACAGTGTAGTCTCCCTGTGAGTGATTCTAGAACTGTCACAGTGGAACCTGGTGGCCGGTAATAACACCCAACAATTAACTTTTAATATGGCTAGGGGAAATAGTGTCCAGATAACTTCACAATCCCATTCTACTTCGACCTCAGTAGACACAATATTTTTGTGAACTGCAATGAAGACACCACATCCTACGGTGTCTAATCTGTCTTTCCGATACACGTTCCACCCCTCACTAAATATTTCAGAACTTTCTCTCTCAGGGTTCAGCCAGGTCTCAGTCCTGAGAATAATTTGCGCGCCACACGCTTCCTGGAGGGCAGTAAATTCAGGAACTTTATTCCGAACACTCTGAAAATTCACTGCCAATATCTTGATAGCTGCAGTGTCTTTGCACTGAGCGCGTCCTGATTTCCCTGCCTGCATGTCGACTGGTGAGTGCTCATCAGGACACCTCGCACTACTGCCTAGCCAAAAAACCCCCATGTGCACGCCACAAGTACTCTGCTACCTGAGTGGCCGCTTCCTTTGTGTAGTGCACCCCTGACCTGTCTAGGCGCGTCCTACAATTCCCCCCCCCCCCCTAATAGCACAAGTCTAGAAAACCAAAGGACCCCGGTCCACTCTGGGAACGATGCTGCAAATAGAGAGCTCTGCTTGCACCCCGCGTGAGAGGCCAGTGGTCTTCACCAAATCCGCCAGCCGCCTGGACGAACTGAGGATCGCCTCAGAACCCAAGCGACAGGCATCATTGGTGCCGACGTGAGCAACTACTTGCAGACGACTGCACCCTATACGCTCGATAGCCACAGGCAAGGTCGCTTCCACATATTGGATGAGGCCCCCTGGCAGACAAACCGAGGGCATGTTCGAATTCTTTCCAGCCCTGTAAGCTATTTCCCTAAGGGGCTCCATCACCCGCCTAACTTTGGAGCTTCCAATAACCAGCAAGCCTTTGCCCCCGTGTGCCTGCTCGGGCCCTGCCACAAACAAAGATATTACTCTGTGGTCCTGCTGAAGGAGCGGCCACCTGCCCACTGACAGGATGAAAGGGCGAGGCCAGCCGGCCAACCTCCCCATTGACCGTCCGCCTCGAGCGACGCGAACGCGTTGCAGTCCGCCACTCACCCTGAGGTGAGGGCGGCCCTAACGCGCCGGGTACACTAGAAGGTACCTCGGCGGCTGAGTCAGCGGACGCAGCGAGCGACACCTGGGGTGTCTCAAGCGACGCGCCAGACCCTCCGCCGTCGGTGCACCTCGAGGCAGCAGCCTGAAGGGGGCTGACCGTGGCCGACAGCACGCTCAGCTGCTCGCGAACCGCGGCCAGTTCTTCCTGCGCCCGCACACAGCACGCACGCACGCACGCACGCGCACACACACACACACACACACACACACACACACACACACACACACACACACACACACACTATCCATCCTACTGCTAATATCTGGACGTATAGAGTTGCGACAAATAAAACAGCAATATGCGACTGCACAGTTGCGTCACCAGCGCCAGATTGAGCTGCGATATATGAACAATTACTTACGAACCAAGCAATCAAATGACCACGACTACGCCACTATACAGATATTACAAGGCGATCCTATCCCTGTCTTAGTACAAATCTCAACCGCCTACGCGATGTTACTCTACCGTTATTAAAATTTGATACTACCCCTTCCTAATTCGAAAATACACAAAATCCGAAAAATTTCACCACGCAGCCACACACACACACACACACACACACACACACACACACACACAAAGTAATTTGGATTAAACCTTCAGAACTAATACGAAAAACTGAATACAAGACTAGTTTCTGCTACTGCTGCTCGCACACGTCACTCTGCAAGCACAGATCAAACTGCACTGGCCTCTGTCTGCTGCTAACTGTCTCTACGAAATAAACAGAAAGCGCTGGCTGTCCAAAACAAACTAACGACTCCGCGAATTTATACTTCACAGCTATCAATACGCAATATAACTCATCTCAAATAAGAGAATACGCAAGGATTTTATGTAATTAAATATGCAAGCGCACGAACACTCGGAAAGAAATTAAGAATGAAACTACAAAACAAATATGAAAGCTAAATACGCGACTCCCTACTGCACTGCACTACTGCTGTACTGATACTTCACCAGCGGCTGCTAAAGACTCACTGCCTGTCGAATTTTGTGTACGTATGTTCTTCTCACATGATGTATTTTTATTGACACTTCCACTACTGTCATGGACAGCTCAGTCTTCGTCGCTTTCCACATTTTTCCCCTTTTTCTCTATCTCACTAAAAGCTGAGTTTCTCTTACGTCTGGGCGCGTTCGATACTACTAGTTCCTAGTATGTGATTATATCAAAGAACACGTAATGGAGCGATGAAGTAGAGCATGCGAACATTTATTCACCCTCCAACGCAGAAAGCTCGTTCCTGTCCCCAAGGCGTCCGCATGGGCGGATTGTCAGTCGCGGAGCAGAAGATGGAGTGCAGGGTAGTTGATGCTAGTGTATGTATCGTGGTATGAATAAGGTTATGTAGAGGAACTAGACTGCTTTCGAATGTGGATGAGTTGCTCGCCCTAAGCACCCTAAACCTCTCCGCCACCCATCCTGCAAGAGACACGCTTACAAATATTAACTATGCAGTCCACACAAGAGTTCGCAGCTAACGTAAATCTGCATGTGTGGAAACTGCCAAAAATTTGAGGTACAGTTTCATATATTTACGTAGATTTCGGATGTACATAAGGATTAGCCACACATTCACAGATGATTGTATATCCACGATCTCTACGTAGATGCTGACATACAATTGTTTCAATTAAATTTTTGCCGGGACTTTGGCGGGCGGCAGAAAACTAACTTCAGCTTCTTGAAGAACCTGAATGCACAAATAATAAATGCTACATTTGTTTTACATTGTTTTTTTATACAGTTCATCATAACTTCTCCACATATGAGTTCGAAAATCCTTTTCAAAACTAAAAAATCCGAAAATGCGAAAATTAGTTGGTCGTGTAGAAGGTTGACGCAGTCCGGGGCTCCACTCTTCCATCTAGCTCCCTGGTTGCAACCGTCCTCCCCAGTAGCTGGCTCCGGCCTCCCCTCGTGGCAGCCGGCAGAGGGCGACGCCTCAGTGGCGCTGGTCACACCACGCAGTAGTACCGGCGCGGCAGGGTTGCGCGCTGCATTCAGAGGCGTCGGACACGTTGCGATGATACCATAGGCACAGCGGTAATACCCAATCAGCACGTCAGATCTAATTCAGAATTCTAGGTACATTGGTGGCGATCATCGCACTTAGTTTTTGAGAAAAACAGTGGAATACATGGAGACTTATGTCTGTCCTTAGTGGTTTTTTCATCACTAGTACTAGCAACATTTTCAGCGCCATTCCTGGCAATACATCGGAATTTTGTGTACATATATTCTTCTCGCATGATGTATTTTCATGGAGTCTTTAACTACTGTCAGTGACGCCTTGGTCTTCCTCGCTATTCACTTTTTCCGTCTCTTCTTACCTATCTCAATACGATTTGAGTGTCTATTGCGTCTAGGCATGTTCGATAATATTAGTTCGTGGTATTTGCTGATACCAAGAAACACGTAAGAGAGCAATGAAGTATAGCACGCGAACATTCATTCACTCTCCAAAGCGGGAAGCTCGTTCTTGTTTCCACAGCGTCCGCAAGGGCGGTTCGTCGGCCGCGAGAGGTGGCCGCGCGGAGTAAAAGAGGAACTTTTCTGGCCGACAGGCGTCGTGCTCTCATCAATGGCCGTGCTTCCGCGTCGCGTTAGAGATGGACTGCAGGGCAGTAACTGCTAGTGTGTATGTATCGTGATAAGACCAATGTTACGTAGAGTAACTGAACTGCGTTCGAATGTCGATCAGCTGCTCGCCCTAAGGGCGTCACACCCCGTCACCTCCATTCCTGCACGACACGAGAAACATTAATAAATATTAACTTTTCAGTCCACAATTGACTTCGCCACTAACGTAAATCTGCCTGTCGGGAAATCTGCAAAAAATGTGCATTACAGTGTCACATATTTACGTAGATTCCGAATGTACATAAGGATTACATACATACATACATACATACATACACACACACACACACACACACACACACACACACACACACACACACACACACACACACAATCGTTTCAACTAAATTTCTGCCGTGTCTCTAACTATCGAGTGGTAGAAAACAAACTAAAACTTTCTGAAGAATCAGAATGACAGCAATTAAATATACGACATCAGTTTTAAACATTTCTGTGTATGCAGTTCGTGATAACTTCCCCACGTATGGGTTCGAAAACCTATTTCTCAAAACTCAAAAATCCGAAAGTGCGAAAAACGCCAGTTCAACAAATTGGATTTACCTAATGAATTCAGCATGCCACGATATGTTAATTAAAACCACAGTCCTTCACGATTTTTTTTACGACTGGTTTGAAATTTCCACGATACCACCCCTTACAGACTCCTCAGCTGAATATTTCCAAGTTCGACAAGATGAAAACACCAGCCGCGAAAGGATGTTCGTATGGGGAGGTAGTGTTGCCCGAGTCACCTACTGCACGCAGTGGAGTGACGCATCAAAGTAACGAGAATGCTATCGACGTATGCCGTACCTTTCCCAGTATACAGTCACAAATGAGAATACTTAGTTCATCAAGAGGATATTCAGCGTGACACGCCAACATAAGATTCAATCAAATGCTACGTTCTTGAATATAAAATTGTGTAGCAACTCCAGCTCTACTACCTACAATGGAAAAAAAATTGGCTTGACACACAAAATTTCATTACAGCTCAAAGTAACAAAACAAATTTGTGGACCACGACAAATAAATTGAGGTAATTCGCCAACATGTTTGTGTTGCCATCCTCTGCAGCAAGCACAGAAATACATGTTCTCTAAAGAAGTTTTTTCCTGGCAGCGGGAAAAGACGGTATTATTTGCAAAAAAGTGTCAGTTTCTAGCAGTGTCGTCGGTGAAAGTCGTGTAGCAATTTATTAACCCCAGATCCGCACGCCGGATCCCTGCCTTTAACCTTTTGGTTAAGGGTTCACACCCGATGTGGAACGAATAAGGTTTGTGGGGGAAGGAAGAATACCGATTTCAGTGAAGGGGTACGGTTTTCCATGGTGGGGATACCTGCCGTTTCGTAGGGAGTCTGCAGTCTTGCTGAGTACCTCCCTCACACAATTCTTGTTGCGCAGGGGCAGGCACTCCAACGGCTCTTCTCCCTCGGTGTCCACGGGTGTCTCGGCCGTCTATCTGCAGAGGCAGAAGGGGCGACCGTTTCTAAGGGGGCCGTCTACTTGCTGTCGGTGGGTGTCACCGACTCCATGACCACCTCCCTAGCAACCCGCGTGGCCACATCGGCCAGGGAGACGGTCGTTTGCGTGTCCGCGTCAGCCCCCATACTGGTGGGGGTAGGCGCCTCTTCAGGTGTTGTGCGATATGCAGGGTACAGGGCTACCCTCAGTTGTGTAACGTCGCAACGCATCTCGAGTTCCGCCCTCTCATCCGCCATGGCGGATTTGAGCGAGGCAATGGCGTCATCGCTGGCTTTCCGCAACGTTTCGCGGAACACGCCCTCGTCGTCTTTGTTGTGGTGCTGCCCGCTTCCCCTGCTCGAGTAGGAGGGCGGGGTGTCCACCTTGTCTTCTTGGGCCACCTCTTCACGTGTGACGACCTCTTTCTGCTGCTTTCATGACCTCATGTAGCCGCAGCTGCGCGAGTTTGCGGCGTGCGCGCCGCCGCAATTTATGCACGCGGCCGGGGTGCCGCTTGGCTTGTCGCAGTTGCGTGTATCGTACGGTTTCCCGCACTTCACACACGCTACTCGCCGTCGCATGTCCTGGCCGTGTGTCCTGTCTTCTGATTTCTCCGACTCCGTTACTGACGTGCCTACCTGAGGTACGTGTCTGAGCAGGGTAAGCACTTGTGTGCTGTTCCTGCAGAACCTGAAATAAATGTTTTTGAAAAGACATCCTAACCATTGTTGGGGTCCTCTCGTTGTTTATCTCGTGGGTCCTGGTGTTGTTGGGGGAAGGGTTATTCCCGCAACAGGTCCGGCCAACGGGTAGTTGGTCGGTGGTGTTGCTGCTGGCCCAAGCCCTGAATGAGCCGATTGCGGGATTAACCCGCTTTTTGGTAAAACTGACGTGCTAGGACTCGGAATCGGTCTCGCAACGTCAGGATACCCGTGTCTTCGTGGAGAAGGGTGGTGGGGTAGAACTTGGGAAGGCGCAGCGCAAGCTTCAGCGCCTTGTTTTGTACGCGTTGTAGCGATCGTATGGAGGAGTCGGCGGCATTGCTCCACACCACGGCCGCGTACTCTAACACTGGGCGTACCAGTGTCAGATACAGCGTGATGCCGTGACGAGAGGGCAATGTGGACTCCGGGTTTAACAAGGGATAGAGTGCAGGAAGCCGCCCTATCGCCTTGTTTCTGATCCACTGAATGTGTGGGGCCCAGGTGAGCCGCTGGTCTAGTCTCACTACGAGGTACGTAGCTGTTTTTGACCACGGGATGGGGCCTCCCGCGATGTGTAGGGCTTCTAGATTTGGCGGCACTCTGCGCTTCGTGAACGCCACCGCCTGGCTCTTGCCAGCGTTAAATTTAAGGCGCCACGTGGTGGCCCAAGCACCAAGCGCTTCACATCCTCGCTGGAGGCGACGCCCCATGGTATGCGCGTTCATGCTCCGGGTGAACAGAGCAGTGTCGTCCGCATAGAGGGCCAACTCTACTGTGTCCACTCACGGTGCGTCGGCGGTAAAGAGCGAGTAAAGTATGGGGGCGAGTACCGACCCCTGCGGTACGCCGGCACGGATGGGTCTGTTTGTCGACCTTCCATGTTCTGCCCGGACGTGGAAGGTCCTGCCGGATAAGTAGGACCTGAGTGCTCCGTGCGACTTCAGTACCCCGAGTACAAACAACTTGTAGACGAGGCCGTCACGCCACACGGAGTCGAAGGCGCTTGAGACGTCCAGGAATACCGCCCCAAGGTATTCCCTCGTCTCCAGCGCCCTCATAGCGGGTTCCACGAGGCGGAGCAGCTGGTGGGTCGTTGAGTGACCTCCACGAAAACCAAACTGCTCGTCTGGCAGTATGTGTTCCTGGTCCACGTATTGTAGAAGTCGCCGCAAGTAAAATCTCTCGAAAACCTTCGAGAGACATGGGAGGAGGCTGATAGGCCTGTAGCTGGATGGCGACTGGGGGTCCTTGTCCTGATTCGGGATGGCCACCACCTTGGCATGTTTCCACACAGAGGGGTAGACACCCGAGGCAAGGATTTCGTTAAAGACTGTGGCTAGGTATTGCTCATACTCCTGAGGAAGATTTCTAAGCAGTGAGATCGGGATGCCGTCAATGCCGCCTGCCCTCCGGGCGTTGAGTGATCGGAGTTGCAATGCGACTTCTTCGGCGGTGATGGGGTCTATGCTGTCACCCTCCTCTCGTGTGTCGAGGAAGACTGGGAGACGTTCTTCCACTAGTCGGACGTGGGCCACGTCAATGTCTTCTACTACGGGCCGGAAGTTTGCCTCAAAGGTGTCCGCTAGGACACTTGCGTTGGCGTCCGGCTCGCAGACGTGGTCCTGACAGAGTTGCAAGAGAGGAATGCGCTGCCTGCGGCGCAGAAAACCTCTCACGACGCGCCATGCACTGCCGTCGTCCGGGTCGAGGGACTCGACAAGGTCGGCCCATGCTTGGTTGCGGTGTTCGCGGACGGCCGCAGTGACCGCACGACGCATGCGGTTTACGCGGCGTTTCGTTTCTGGGTGTCGCGTTATTTCTCACTCGCGGATGAGATGGTTTTTCGCCACTATAAGCTCCCGTATTTCTTGCGGGAGGCGACGCGACCTGTCTTGTGGCTGACGAGTGCGACCAGGTGTGGCAGTCTCTGTAGCTCGCAGGAGCGCCTGATTTAGGGAGGTGATGGCGGCTTCCGCCCCCACCTCCTCCGGATCAGGGGTATCTATGAGGTACTCCCGTACCTCGGTTTGGAAGTGCTCGACGTTGACTTTTCTGAAGGATGGACGACCGGCCCGCACCGCCGCGCCGACGACGTGTGTCAAAGATCACTGGCAAGTGATCTGATGACAGAGCCGTCCTCGTCTCGGCAGTCGTAAACCGATCGACCCCCCTCAGTATAGCAACGTCGAGAACGTCAGGTTGTCCGCGCACTGGGATGTGGGTTGGGTCGTAGGGCCCCAGAATGATGGCGCCGTGTCTGAGGGCGGCGCGTTCAAGTCGGCGCCCGCTGACATTGGTGAGGCGGGAGAGTTCCAGTGGGTGGACTTCGCGTTAAAGTCCCCCCCCCCCCCCCGATGAACAGCCTCCCCTCCATGTCCAGTAGGGTGTCGAAATCTGCCTCTTGCAGAACACCCCGCGGTGGCCGGCATGCCGCCACGAAAGTGATCTTGCCGACAGACGTGTTAACGGTCACGCCGGAGGCTTCAAGGTGTTAGAGTTGTGGCAGTTGCACCGGGTAGTGCCGCAGGGACGACCTGACATACGCCGCCGTGGGTCGGCCTGTCGGTGCGGTAGCAGCTGTAGTTAGCGACCCTGACGTGCACACCGGGTTTTAGGAATGTTTCACAGACGAGGCAGATGTCTACTGCCTCGCTGTGTAGAAATTCCCTAAATTCACCCTTCTGCGGTACAAGACTGTTGGCGTTGAAAACGCAAATAGTCAGGCCACGGGTATGGTCGTTATCCATGACTGGGGGGCTAGGCGATGGCCTGGAGGGCCGTCGCAGCTGCGGAGACTAGATTGGGTAGTTGTCATGATTCTGTTTGCAGTAGTGTCTGCAGATCATCGGTGATAGCGCTCGCGGCCGCGGGGGCGGGTGGCGCTGGGGCAGTACTAGGCTGGCACTGTTTTGCGACGGGACTCTGCGCAGCAGGGGCAGCCTGTCCATTTTCGGCGCGGGTCGGGGGAGGCGGTGGGGGTAGCCCAGCAGCACTGGGTTCCGGCTGTGGGTTGGTGGGCGGTTGCAGGTTGCGGGTGGGTGGGTGGCGTTCACCGCGAGGCAGGGCCTGCTGTTCAGCAGCCCGTCCCCCGGCAACGGACGCAAAACTGACTCCTGGCTGCACTTTCTTGGCAGCCTTGCCACGCTTGCGGGATTTGAATGCGTTACAGCCCCTGTAGCTGGCAACATGCGGCTCACTGCAGTTGCAACATTTCGGCTGTTCGTCGCGCTTTTTTTACGCAATCACGGCTTTGGTGTGCACCTGCACACTTCACGCAACGCGCGGGCATTGTGCAGTTGTGTGCAACGTGGTCTAGGCCTTGGCAAGAGTAACACTGAGGCCTCTTGCCCTTGGCCTTGAGTAGTTCGACTAAACGTCGATGTCCGCAATTTTGTCGAGTTGGAAGATTTTCCTGTTGTCCTCGTTGTCCACTAGGACGAACAACGGCATCTTTTTGTGCGTACGCGGCGATGTCATTAATTCTACCGTGCGTGCGGCATAACCCGACTCCGCGAGTTCGTGTTTAAGGTGGGTGGGGTCCATCTTGATTGGCAGGTGACGTATAACCACCTTTAGTAGCTTCAGGGACTCGGTGTTGTGGGTATAGCAGTGGAGTCCCTGATCCCTAACAAAATCCATGAGCTTTTTGTGCTCGTCTATGGATGTTGGGAAGACCTTATAGATGTCATTCCCGGTGACTTTGAATGACTTTATTTCCGCTACTTCTTTCATCATGCGGCGGAAGTTCATGCAGTCATCGTCCCACTTCATGACTACCGGTGGGGGGCGTGTCTGTTTACGTGCTGGGGCGGCGGGTTCCGCTTCCACGACATCTTCGGTTGCCTCTGCGAACCGATTTGATGTGGCTGGAGGTGGTGAGCACCTTTTCAAGCCTTTTGGGCTTAGCTGTGTGCCGCCGGTTCGGTACGGTAAAACAGTCTTCCTCGGCCGCAGGTGCGCCGTGGGGGCGTCTGCAGCAGCAGCCTTCTTTTTTGTTTGGCGCTCTTCAGGTGCAGTTGCTGTAGTTTGTGCCTCAGAGGTGGCCGGTCGTTTTCGTGATGCCTGTCTTCTGATTTCTGATGGATGCCGACCTTATATAATCTCCGCTCCTCTCCCGCAGCCACCGTCTGGGCGCTTCCGAGCGGTCCGCGGCCGGTGGTGGGGGAAGAGCGGCGCTGGGTAGTGGAGGGGAAAGCAGCGTTCCGCGACAGATCATGGGCCGCAATCCTCCCGCGGCCACTTCGGCTTGCGGAACTAGGCAAGAAGTTAGCTTGCCGAAATATAGCGCCTTTCGGACGACGCTACCCGGCAGAATACTCGAGAAATTTTAAAGATTTCCGTATGCCGGGAAAACCTCAGATCACACATAAAGTACCTCTATGGGGAGGAGCTGGCCAGCAAAATCAAGAAGCTGCAAAAGTTTCGGAACCTGGAGGAGCGCCTTCTGGCCTCCCTTGTCTTTCTGCTGAGATGCCGAGTGGACCGCATCATACCATCTTTTGCGAAGGTCGTTCACCATATCAGAACCGCAGCAGCCTACCGGATTACCAGAAATGTTAGCCTAGCACTGGTCAGGGAGAGGTTTCGGGACACTCTACGAGACGTCTAGAGAACTCTTCTCACTCCACTTGCAGCTTGCCTCGACACTCTCCCCTGACTCATGAGAATGGGTAGACGCAGTTAGTTGGTCTCAAGTAAACAGTGCTTGGCAATCGGCCACCTGGAGACAAACTAGAAAATACGAACGCGTTGCAGCCAAACCACCGCAGGAAGAGCCAGAGAACTGTCACCAACTGTACAGCGAAAGTAATTGACGTACTTAAAAAGGCGCTGAATTTCCCACCAACACAGACATTAGCAACCCAACAATTTATCAGCGCGGTGGAACAGGCGCTCTTGCATTTTCACGTGACGCTGCAGAGTAAATAAGACGTGAAACATAACCGTGTACTCACCAGAGCGGCTCCCCCGAAGCCAAAAATCTCCAAGGAAGAGAGGAAAGCACTGGAGCGGCTCCGAGAAGATGCCGTGACTGTCGCCCTACCAGCAGATAAATGCACGGCCCTACTACCATGTAATGTGTACAAGCAAAAATTGTACTACCTATTAGAAGACGACACCTACCGGAGAATCGAAGATGACCCAAGAGAGTGAAAAGGAAGACCATTGAGCTTCTCCAGCACACCATCGAAGATAAGACGTTGAAGAAACTTCGTCCACGAGCAGCTGCACTTCCTAGACTCTACGGACTACCTTTAGTCCATAAGTATGGATTGCCTCTCCGCCCGATTTTAAGCAACATGCAAGCACCAACATATGAATTAGCAAAGCACCTGACATCGATGCTCAGGCCCTTTGTGGGCAAATGTCGCCACCACATCAGAAACTCGCCGAATTTCTTCCAGTAGCTCCAGAATTTCCGATTGGGCCTAGACCACCTCATGGTGAGCTTTGTCGTGGTGTCCCTCTTTACTAGGGAACTTCTGAGACACTCCCTAAACCTCATTGGAGACAATGTCACAAATTTCCAGCCAACCGGTTGCAAATAGAATTTAAAATTCTTTAACTAGTTTTCAACGCCAACTAGGGGTGCCTTCTCCAGAAGAAACTGTTACATGTGGTTAAAAGGAAACTTGAGTGACATCGCTCTAAGCAAAACCTCATAAGAGAAAAATTCGGACAAACAGTAACAAGTTTCCGAATTCGTACTTCCGCCAACATATTTTCTGTTCGACGGGAACTACTACGAACAAACAGATGGAGTAGCGATGGTCTGTCAGCTATCACCAGTAGTGGCCAATATGTTTATGGAGGCTTTTGAAGCAGCCCTCTTGCTTTTTTGATATGTAGACGATACATTCGTAAGCTGGCTGCACGGGCAACACCCCCTCACACTTGCTGCAGCAACTGAACTCGCTGCACCAAAGTATCAAGTTTACGATGGAGGTAGAAAAAAGCCAGCTTCCATTTCTGGATGTACTCGTCAAGCGAAGACCAGATGGCAGACCAGGACACAGCGTCTACCGTAAGCCGACACATACAGATTTGTACCTGCATGCCTCCAGCTGTAATGCTCCTTAACAGCCAGATGGTGTTCTGAGCACATTGGTGCGCAGAGCACGCGAAATCTCGGCGTGTGACAGCCTAGCGGCTGAATTGCAGCACTTTCAGGCCGTGTTACGCACGAACGGTTACAACAACCGGCACATAAAACGCACCTTAAGACCGAAGAAGCCGAGACCACAGCCTTCCGAGGACAAAGACAAACCATTTGCGACAGCGATCATACCATATGTCGGGACACATCGGCAAAGATCGGCAGAATACTCACAAAATATCTCAAGTGCGTGTTCCGCCTTCCATCCAAAACTAAAACATTATTACGATCAGTCAAGGACGACTTAGGACTCGGGAAACCAGGAGTTCACAGCATCCCTTGCCAGTGCAGGAAAGTGTACATAGGCCAGACCATCCGGACGCTACAGGAGATGTAGTGAAAATAAACTCCACCCAGACAACGCACAGCCGACCAAGTCCGCCGTGGCAGAGCACTGCATCTCTCACGGACATGAACCGAACTACGATGGAACAAAGGTGTTACAGCAATCGAACACCTTTTGGGATTGTCTCCTCAGAGCAGCGGAGATCCTGCTGCATGACTAACTAATAAATGACAGCGGTTTCCAGTTAAGCAAAGGCTGGGATCCAGCTTTGAGTATGAGTAAAACACAACGACAGTCTATATGGAAATCCATTCCTGTCAGGACACCTGAAGCAGAAAAAGCAGCATTATCATCACGACGGCAGAGGTCCGCAAGAGGTCGTAGCCGCGGAGGGACTGCGGCCTATGATGTGTCGCGGGGCGCCGCGCTCCCCAGTCGGCATCCATCAGAGATCAGACACCAAGAACGACTGAAGATCGCAAGAAGTCGGCTTCCCGAAATATCACGCTTTTTATACGACGCTACCCGGCTGAATACCCGAGAAATTTTCAAGATCCCTACGTGTTGTTTACTACTGGTGATGTGTCTGTTGCGCTATTGCAGAGTGAAAGCTTCATTCTGGAGAATGAAAGCAGAGTGAGTGCATTTGTCAGTAGTTTGGACATCTTACTTTTCGACAGGTTACGAAAAGTGGAAAGCCAATGTAGAACGCGATGGAAAGAGGAGTGACGTGAAGATTTCAATGGACTATTAATAGCTGAATAAGAACGAACACATTAGTTTTGCGATGTGTGCAGGATCACCGGAGACAATACACTCTTAAAACAAAAAAAAGAAAAAGCTGAAAGGAAAATTCTGCTAAAACTGGTGTATTTAACACATATTGTACGTTCGGTTACATAGCACTATCTAAATCTGTCTCATTGAAATATACTGTAAGCATATTTGCAAAACATATCGTTACAGTTGGTTTGTTCAATAGAAAATAGTCCTATTTCCGTATATGTCTTATTGAAATACGTAAGTGCATTGCAGTGTATGAGTTAGTATTAACATGTGCAGTGTTACGTGGTTTTATGCTTCATTACAGACTTACTATTTTATCAGTTTTCACCACGTAACGCCCGCTGTAAACGTCCTCCTTCGTTGCTGAGCGATATATCACTTTTCGTTATGACGCCGCAAGTCTTTCCTATATCTTTACTACTTTTTATCTATATAAATGAACTATTGGTTTTGCCGTTTACCAACATTTTAATAACTGTGAAGTATTACAGGCCTAGCGTCCCACCTTATGTCAACCGCCTATACGTTTTACATGATCCTTTAAAGACTCGATTCGAGCTGTTTACAAAGAGAAAGCAGAATTCCTTTGGCGTTGTCCAACGACGACCTAGGAAGCTCGACGCCCTCGCTGCCCAGGCTCTTCCATGGCTCGCGGTAGTTCGCAGCACTCGTTTTATTCCTTGCCCACTTGCCGCTACGTCGAACTTTCGTGGTGATCGTTGGGCAACGTCTTCCACATTATCTGCAACATAAATAAACTTTCTTCCCACAGTATTTCTGAAAACCCAAAAACAAACTTAAAGAAGATAACAATAACTGTTCTTACAATTATTCGTATAAGTCTTGGTCGATTTAATGAGGGGTGCGACAGGCCTAAGCCTTGACACCACACAACCAAAAGGGAAAAAAATGTCGTGAAGAGAGAAACAAAACTGTTGTAGACGTGGGATGGTATAATCGTATTTTCATTTAACCCTTTCATAAGAACCACCGTAATTATAGCAGTAAAGCAAATGCATAACCGGAAACACGTAGTGGCACAGCACAGCTTCTCGTCTATTGCGGCATGTATTTTATTGTACCTAGAGACAAGGAAACCATCTTAAAACTCTTCTTTAAATAAAAAGGAAAAAACGAGGCGTGTACGTGAAGAAACACAAAATTCGAGAAAATAAGGATCACTATCATTCACATACAAAATTTTGTATGTAACCCTCAGAATGCGAGTACTGCTCGCACTGGAGTAATCTTTGTTGCACCAAGACAACAGTCGTGCCAAGATATCGTCTTCCGTGCAAGAAAACGATACAGATCACATGTCAGTGCTGTATCGTACGTGTTACGGCTCGTCTTCCAGTGCGGTCGCGGCAAGATAGAGCGGCGCTTGTATTCCGCCCAAACAGGGTAAACCGCGTAGTACTTCGACCACTGGATGGGGGACATCAAGCGTCGGCACGTCGGCCTGGAACGATACAGTAGAGGCCTGTGAGACGTTGATCAATAGCAAGGTGACGAGGACGGCACGACGGTAGGAACGACCACTATACGAAGAGAATGCAAGAGCCTAGCCGCGGCCGCAGTGGAAGACGAGTCGTAATACGTACGATATAGCACCGGCTTGCGATCTGTATAGTTTGTTTGCATGGAAATCGTATATATCGAAGGATGTCGACTATTTGCGTGTCAATATTTGCTTGCAAACCATCTTCGTAAGCAAAGTATATTAACCCTATTCACTGTAACACACCATTAATAAGATTCGCTTGTATGTTGTCTAGATATCCTAGAAAACAACTTCCTAGGCACCTTACATTAGATTAGATGAGATGAGTGGGTAGGACACGACGTTCAACCTCCCCCTCCGCATCCACGAGGGGCCGGGGGTTAGAATAGGATCACAGTATTTCTGCCTGTCGTATGAGGCGACTAAAAGGAGTGTCACACGTTTTGGCCTTAACGTGATTGTCCCCTGTAGCGTTTGACATCCATATTTCCAAGTTTTCCTTAAGAGTGGGCCAATTCGGGAAAGGCACCTTATATGGTGCATCGTATCCGTAGTGCGTTTAGATCTTTAGCCCCTGTTCTCGTCATCGCATTGCAATCCCGCTCATTCTCCATCTCTTGGGCGAGGTTACATTCCTAGGTGCGGTTTCCGCCATGCACTATGCAGTGTCGCTTTCTGCGCCGACGACCACCATGGACTTCTTTGCGTCTGATATCCAGCACGGTAGCCAGTCGGCTGTGGTTGGAGCACCATGTATCCTTTGTGTTGTAGCCCCCCTGACAACACAGGGATGGCTCTGCCGATGCCTGCACCGTTAACTCCCAACATATGCCAAGGAGTAGATGACTAACTCCCTGGGGCATCAGCACTCCTGCCAGGTGGCCTTTGCTGCAGCTGGGTGACACCCATGGGGATGGCCCTTGGTCAGAGTGGGTGGCTTCACCTGCAGTGAAGTGTCGCACATCTTCTCTTGTGGTGGCCAACCACCATCTAGTCCATCCATTCGAGGGCTCAATTCAGTGTGCAGAAGTATGACCCCAAATCGTTCCCCTCCCTGGCAACACAGAGCTGATAGGTAGTCCTTCATGACGATGAAGCCTCAGTTCTTTGTAGAGCATTTACAAGACAAGTTTGGGGAGTAGGAGGGCTTGTCCAAAATGGGCTCTGGGTCAGTTTCGATAACTACAGCATCCTCTGCCCAGTCATGGGCATTATTCGTTTGTTTTAAGTTGCGGATGTTTGTTACCATCACGCCCCATAAGACTTTAAACATGGTCCAGGGTATTATATTCCACACAGACCTTCTTTTGTAGTCTGACGAGCTGTGCCCCAATTTAGAGCAGTGTGGTGGTCATTTCGTCTGGCGCATTCATTGGGGTCAGATGGATAATCAGGTTGCCACCAATGCCTTCATCTTGGCCTTTGAGGGTGATACATTGCCCGATATGGCTAAATTAATGGTCTACTGCTATATCCCTCCCCTGATGTGGGGCTTTTAAGTGCTGGAAGTTCGGTCATATATCTCCCCACTGTACTTCCAGCATTACATGTCTAGATTACGGATGCCCATCACATCCCAATGCTCTGTGTGCCCCGCCTCCCATCTGTGTTAAATGCTGAGAGCATCGTTCACCTTGCTTGTCAGACTGCAGGATTTTCAGAAAGAGAGGAAAATCATGGAATGTAAGACACTGGACTGACTGCCCTACACTGAGGCTAAGCAGAAGTTCGAATCCCTCCATCATCTTCGTATGATCTCCTCTTACGCCGCTGCTACAACTGTTATAGCTGCACCAGCTCCACCTACCCCAGTCACCTCTCTGAGCCAGAAGACTACACCTGAACCCTTGATGGTGGGGGCAGTTCCCTCCCTGTTGCTCCTGCACCCCCCCTACTTTGGGAGCAACACCCCCACCCAACCGTTGGGGACGTCTGTCTCCACTTCTAAGCTGGAGAAACATGCAACTTCTTCGGCTCCTCTTGCTTGGAAGGGCTCCATTCCCAGGTTTCCACCTGTGGGAAAGGTGACACCTGCCAGTGGCTGAAATGCCCACAAGCAGCTAGTCATAGGGCTTCACGATCCTCCTCAGTCCTAGAGACTAACTCAGTAAAGCCTTCCCAGCCAGTGAAACCCAGTGAGCCATGAGAAAAGCCAAGAAGACCCCTAAGACCAAGGAACTAGTGGGTCACCCACCCAACCACTACCTACAAGCTCTGTGTCTGAGGATCAGGTGGAGATCCTGGTGTCCCCTGTGGACCTGGATCCCGCCAGACCCTCAGGCACAATGGATATCGACTCGTCAGGAAATCAGTTGCTGGCAGCAGGTGACACAGAGGCATAAGGCACCTTGTTGATTGTTCAGTGCCTTCCCAGCCTTTTGATTTTACGATACTGTAGTGGAATTGCGGCAGTTTTTTTTTTTTCCCCACCACCGAGCGGTCTCTGACAACTTATCAGCCTTCGCCCTTTCTTCTGCATTGCTCCCCAGGAAACTAGGTTTCCGGCAATGTGAACCCAGCCCTCCATGGGTATCGGCGTTATTATAAGAATCGGGCCGCTTATGCGAGGATATCTGGTGGAGTTCGCGTCTGTGTCCTTAACTCTCTTTACAGCAAGTGTGTACCCTTCAATCACCATTAGAGGCTGTTGGTATTAGGGTGTGGACGCCACAGGCTGTTACAGTCTGCAGTATCTATCTTCCACCGGATGGTGATGTCCCATAGCATGTATTGGCTGTCCTGACAACCCAACTGCCGCTACCTTTTCTGTTACTGGGCGACTTTAAACGCACATTACCCTCTGTGGGGTGGATTGGTCGTAACAGGCAGAGGCACTGTCGTTGAGAAAGTGTTGGTACAGCTCCACCTTTCTGTTTCAAATAATGGTGCCTCCACACATTTGTCTGGCGCATGGCATGTACTCCATCGACCTTTGTCTGCAGCCCTGGCCTACTACAATTTGTTCAATAGTGTGCCTGACAGCTTGTGCGATAGTGACGACTTTCCGGTCTTCATCACTGCCACACCATCACTCTTCAGGGCGCCTCGCCAGATGGGCTTTGAATAAGACTGACTGTGACTCGTTCGCCTCCATTGCCACTATTGAGCCTCTTCCTCACGACATCATTGATGTGGAGGTTCACACAATAACCACAAGCATCGTTTCTACAGTGGAATCTGCAATTCCCTGTTCTTACAGGTTCCCTCAGCGGAGGACTGTGCCTTGGTGGTAAACAGATACCTGAGGTGATCAGAGATCACAGGCGAGCACTCAAACATCATAAGTGGCATCCATCACTGGACCACCTCATTGCCTTGGCTCCATGCCCAAGCCTGACGCATTATTTGCCGACGAAAGGAGCGACTGCTGGGGAAGGTATGTCTCCACCATTGCCATCCGTACCTCTCCATCGCAGGTTTGGACCAAGATCAGGCGACTCTATGGATATCAGATCCCCAGCAGCGTACCTGGGCTTCGCTTGAATAAAGTAGTCTGTAATGAATCAGACATGATGGCAGACCTCTTGACAGAGCATTATGCTCAGAGTTCCACTTCTACAAATTACCTGCTGGCCTTCCGCTCCCTGAAAAAGCAGTTGGAACGTCAGAGCCTTTCATTCCATATGCGCCACCCTGAATCGTACAATGCTCCATTCAGTGAGGGCCGTAGCCATCTGCCCTTATACGGCTCTCTGACCAGATTGCATCCACTATCAGATGTTCAAACACCTCTCGGTGGACTGCCAGTGACACTTCCTAGACATTTTCTACTGTATATGGGTCGAGGGTGAATTGCCATCATAATGGCGGGAAAGCATCATCATTCCAGTGTTGAACTCTGGCTAGAACCAATTGTAGGTGGACAAACATCGCCCCATTAGCCTTATTAACGTTTAGAGCAAGTTGATTGAACACATGGTGAGCCTGAGGTTGAGTTTGCTACTTGAGTCTAGGAGTCTTCTGGCTTTGTCTCAGGGTGGGTTCCATCAGGGCTGCACTGCCTCAATCTGGTTTGCCTGGAGTCTGCCATCCATACGGCCTTTGCCCACCATCAGCATCTGGATGCTGTTTTCTTTTGACATGCAGAAGGCATACAATAGAACATGACATCATACACTCGCCACACTTCATGGGTGGGGTCTTAGCGACTAGTTCCAGATTTTTATTCAAAATTTCCTGTCGCTTCACTCCTTCCATCGTGAGTCCAGGAGAATTGGGTCCTGAAAAACCGTCTTGAGTGTCTGCCTCTTCTTAGCTGATATCTATGGGCTAGCTGCAGCTGTGGGACCATCCTTATCAGCTTATTTGTATGCTGATGACTTTTGCCTGTACTACAGCTCCACTGGGATTGCAGTCGCTGAATGGCAGCAAGGTGCTGTCATGGGCCGTATCATGCTTCTTTTAGTTTCCGGCCACCAAGATTTGTCATGCATTCCTGCTGGGATCAGATTCTTCAGCCTGAGCCACAGCTTTATCTTGATGGCGAATCTCTTGCTGTGATGGAGACGTTTCGGTTTTTGGGATCAATTTTTGATACGTGGTTGACCTGGCTACCACCTCGTTTCGTACCCCCACCCTACCCCACCGAACCGCCTCGTTTAGTACCCCCACCCCACCGAACCGCCTCGTTTCGTTACCCCCCACCCCACCGAACCGCCTCGTTTCGTTACCCCCCACCCACACCGAACCGCCTCGTTTCGTTACCCCCCCACCCACCGAACCGCCTCGTTTCGTTACCCCCCACCCACCGAACCGCCTCGTTTCGTTACCCCCCACCCACCGAACCACCTCGTTTCGTTACCCCCCCACCCACCGAACCGCCTCGTTTCGTTACCCCCCCACCCACCGAACCGCCTCGTTTCGTTACCCCCCCACCCCACCGAACCGCCTCGTATCGTTACCCACCACCCCACCGAACCGCCTCGTTTCGTTACCCCCCACCCCACCGAACCGCCTCGTTTCGTTACCCCCCACCCCACCGAACCGCCTCGTTTCGTTACCCCCCCACCCCACCGAACCGCCTCGTTTCGTTACCCCCCCACCCCACCGAACCGCCTCGTTTCGTTACCCCCCCCACCCCACCGAACCGCCTCGTTTCGTTACCCCCCACCCCACCGAACCGCCTCGTTTCGTTACCCCCCCCACCCCACCCCACCGAACCGCCTCGTTTCGTTACCCCCCCACCCCACCCCACCGAACCGCCTCGTTTCGTTACCCCCCCCACCCCACCCCACCGAACCGCCTCGTTTCGTTACCCCCCCACCCCACCCCACCGAACCGCCTCGTTTCGTTACCCCCCCACCCCACCCCACCGAACCGCCTCGTTTCGTTACCCCCCCACCCCACCCCACCGAACCGCCTCGTTTCGTTACCCCCCCACCCCACCCCACCGAACCGCCTCGTTTCGTTACCCCCCCACCCCACCCCACCGAACCGCCTCGTTTCGTTACCCCCCCCACCCCACCCCACCGAACCGCCTCGTTTCGTTACCCCCCCCACCCCACCCCACCGAACCGCCTCGTTTCGTTACCCCCCCACCCCACCCCACCGAACCGCCTCGTTTCGTTACCCCCCCCACCCCACCCCACCGAACCGCCTCGTTTCGTTACCCCCCCCACCCCACCCCACCGAACCGCCTCGTTTCGTTACCCCCCCACCCCACCGAACCGCCTCGTTTCGTTACCCCCCACCCCACCGAACCGCCTCGTTTCGTTACCCCCCACCCCACCGAACCGCCTCGTTTCGTTACCCCCCCACCCCACCGAACCGCCTCGTTTCGTTACCCCCCACCCCACCGAACCGCCTCGTTTCGTTACCCCCCACCCCACCGAACCGCCTCGTTTCGTTACCCCCCACCCCACCGAACCGCCTCGTTTCGTTACACCCCACCCCACCGAACCGCCTCGTTTCGTTACACCCCCACCCCACCGTTTCGTTAACCCCCCCCCTGCGGGTCCGGGGTTAGAATAGGCCCGAGGTATTCCTGCCTGTCCTAAGAGGCGACTAAAAGGAGTCCATCCCCCTCACGGGGGTAGTTAGCACCTGCGTCCGGAGACGGACGGTTCCACGACCTATAATTGTGGTCTTTTTGGTTTTTCACTTCTCGTTCCTTCCTTCCTTCCTTTGGTTGGTTCCTTTGTTCTTCTCCACCACAATGTCTTTCTTACTCTTTCCCTTACTTCTTCTCCTTGCCTTCTCTGGTCTCCGCCTCGGCGTTTGAGACAGTCTGTCCTCTTTCTCCCTCTCTCTCTTCTTTTCCCTCTTCTTCCTTCCTCCCTGTGCGTGCCTGAAGGCCGACCCACGCGTTCGCACGCGTAGCCGGTGACGGGGTAACGCGTAATTCCCCGCCCTGGGTAGACATGTAAGGCACGCGTGTACCCCCTGGTAAAGGCCAGGCCCGGGGAGGGGTGATTGCCTGAGCTGATACCTTCTGACCATGCCGATTGGTCCCTCCGTCTTTTTATCGGGAGGTGTGACCTGAGGTGTAAACATTCACCTAAGGCGGGAGTGCCCTCTGAGAGGGTCCCCACAAGGAAGGAGCGCGCCATCGGAGACGCTGGCAATCATGGGGGATTCCTCCGCAATGGATTTCACTCCATCTCTCTCGACTTATGCCCAAAAACGGAAACGTGACCAGCCAGCAGTGACAAAAGTACTACCGCCTGCCCCACAGTTCCTCGTCGTTTCTCGATCTGAGGACGGAAAGGATTTTTCCTCTGTCAACCCTTTCGATATCCAGAAGGGCGTAGATGCCATAGCTGGATCTGTCATTTTTGTACCAGGTTGCGTAATGGTCCCTTATTACTAGAAACTGAGAGTGCCTTTCAGGCACAAAAACTGCTTCAGGCCACACTCCTGTACACGTTCCCTGTCCGGGTGGAGGCCCACCGAACTTTGAATTCGTCTCGTGGTGTAGTCTATACTAGCTCCCTCGACGGATTGACTGACGAGGAGATTCAATCTTCCCTCGCTGAGCAGGGCGTGACGGCTGTCCATAGGGTCATGAAAAAGGTCAACAATGACCTTGTACCGACCCGGACACTTTTCTTGACCTTTGATAGTGTTAAGCTGCCATCGCGCATCAAGGCGGGCTACGAGGTTATTTCTGTTCGCCCCTATGTCCCGACACCTACGCGCTGCTACCAGTGTCAGCGTTTCAATCACACTCGACAGTCTTGTTGAAATGCGGCTAAATGTGTCACTTGTGGCAGGGATGCCCATGAGGGTGACTGTCCACCTCCGTCTCCTTGTTGTCTGAACTGTCAGGGTGACCATGCCGCATCCTCCCGCGACTGTCCTGTCTATAAGGAAGAACGCTGTATCTAAGAAATTCGGGTCAGAGAGAAAGTGTCCACCTCGGCTGCTCGCAAGCTATTGGCTAGTAGGAAGCCCACGCTGCTCCCAGCGGGGAAATACAGTACTGTCCTCGCCTCTCCTCGGATTACCCGGGAGGTGGCAACCCAGACATGCGATCTGATCTTCAGCACCACGGTCGTCCGTTCGGCCAGTGCTAAGATCGCGCGGTCGACGTCTCCTCTTCCTCCCATCACCCCACAGACACCAGCCCCTTCATCAGCTTCTGCTAAGACGAAGACCCAGAAGTCCGATGCATGGGCCTTCAAGAAGGAATCATCCCGTGCAGACTTCCTACGTACCTCGACCTCCCAGCCTTCGACCGGTACTTCCACCAAACGTCCTTCCAAGAAGGCTCATAGGAAGCACAGTTCTCCTTCTCCGCCACAGCGCATTTCTTCTCCTGCGCCACCCAGTGGTTGCCGCCCCAGGGCGTCATCCGTTTCGCCTGGCCGCACCGCTGGTAGCCGAACATCTGGCCGTTCACCGGCGGAGGAAGCTCCCCCTCCCGGCCATCCTCCCAAGATGGCCGATGAACCTATAGACCCAATGGACGATGACTGTCCGCCTACTGATAGCGGTGGCAGTGCTCGCTCGAAGCCAGGCCCTCAGCGGCCTTAGAGGTGACCCCTTCTTTCATCTTCCTTTTCTTACGATGGCACTTATTCACTGGAATATTCGCAGCATTCGCTCCAACCGAGAGGACTTGAAGTTGCTGCTCCGCTTGCACCGTCCGCTCGTCGTAGCCCTCCAGGAAACGAAGCTACGCCCATGCGATCAAATTGCCTTGGCGCACTACACCTCTGTGCGTTTTGACCTACCCCCTGTGGAAGGTATCCCAGCTCATGGAGGGGTTATGTTGCTGGTCCGGGATGATATTTACTACGATCCCATCACGTTGCACACCTGCCTGCAGGCAGTTGCCATCCGCATTACTCTCCCCACTTTTACGTTTTCCATTTGTACCGTTTACACTCCGTCATCTGCCGTTACCAGGGCAGACATGATGCAACTTACTGCTCAGCTACCTGCACAATTTTTAACTGGAGACTTCAATGCCCACCATCCCCTTTGGGGCTCTCCAGCATCCTGCCTGAGGGGCTCCCTGTTAGCAGACCTTCTCAACCAGCTCAATCTTGTCTGCCTCAATACTGATGCCCCTACTTTTCTTTCGGACACATCTCACACCTATTCCCATTTAGACCTCTCTATATGTACTCCCCAACTTGCACGCCGGTTTGAGTGGTATGTACTTTCTGATACATATTCGAGCGACCACTTCCTGTGTGTTATCCATCTCCTGCAGCATACCCCATCTCCGTGCTCCTCTAGTTGGACCATCTCCAAGGCAGACTGGGGGCTCTTCTCTTCCAGGGCGACATTTCAGGATAAAACCTTCATAAGCTGCGATCGTCAGGTCGCACACCTCACGGAAGTCATTCTCGCTGCTGCTGAATATTCCATCCCTCACCCTACTTCTTCTCCACGTCGTGTACCGGTCCCCTGGTGGACTGCAGCATGTAGAGATACTTTACGTGCTCGTCGACGTGCTCTACGCACCTTTAAACGCCACACTGCAGTGGCGAATTGCATCAATTATAAACGATTACGTGCTCAGTGTCGTCGTATTATTAAAAAAAGCAAGAAAGCCAGCTGGGCTGCTTTCACAAGCACTTTCAACAGTTTTACTCCTTCTGTTGTCTGGGGTAGCCTATGCCGGCTATCTGGCACTGAGCCACTCACCAGTTTCTGGCTTGAAGGTCGCGATTGACGTCCTTGTGGCCCCTGAGGCTGTCTCCAATGCTTTCGGCCGCTTTTTCGCAGAGGTTTCGAGCTCCGCTCATTACCATCCTGCCTTCCTCCCCCGCCAACAGGCAGAGGAGGCTAGGCCACCTAACTTCCGCTCCTCGAATTGTGAAAGTTATAATGCCCCATTCACCATGCGGGAACTCGAAACCGCACTTGGCCGATCACGGTCCTCCGCTCCAGGGCCTCATTCTATTCATATTCAGATGCTGAAGAACCTTTCTCCTGCGGGTAAAGGTTTTCTTCTTCGTACATACAATCGCATCTGAATTGAGGGACATGTTCCCGCATGCTGGCGCGAGTCTGTTGTTGTCTCGATTCCTAAGCTGGGGAAGGACAAGCACTTGCCTTCCAGTTATCGACCTATCTCGCTTACCAGCTGTGTCTGTAAAGTGATGGAGCGAATGGTTAACTCTCGATTGGTTTGGCTGCTCGAGTCTCGACGCCTACTTACCAATGTACAATGTGGATTTCGTAGGCGCCGCTCTGCTGTTGACCATCTGGTTACCTTGTCGACCTTCATTATGAATAACTTCTTGCGGAAGCGCCCCACCGCGGCTGTGTTCTTTGATTTGGAGAAGGCTTACGACACCTGTTGGAGGGCGGGCATTCTCCGCACCATGCATACATGGGGCCTTCGCGGTCGCCTCCCTCTTTTTATTCGTTCCTTTTTAATGGATCGACAGTTCAGGGTACGTGTGGGTTCTGTCCTGTCCGACAACTTTCGCCAGGAGAATGGGGTGCCACAGGGCTCAGTTTTGAGCGTCGCTCTCTTCGCCATCGCGACCAATCCAATAATGGATTGCCTCCCAGCTGATGTATCAGGCTCCCTTTTCGTGGACGATTTTACCATCTATTGCAGCGCGCAGTGTACACGTGTCCTGGAGCGCTGTCTTCAGCGTTCTCTTGACCGTCTTTACTCCTGGAGTGTCGCCAATGGCTTCCGTTTTTCTGCCGAGAAGACGGTCTGTATTAACTTCTGGCGCTACAAAGAGTTTCTCCCACCGTCCTTACGACTCGGTCCCGTTGCTCTCCCAATCGTGGAGACAACCAAATTTTTAGGCCTTACATTTGACAGGAAACTTAGCTGGTCTCCACATGTCATATTTAGCCGCCCGTTGTACCCGTTCTTTAAATGTCCTCCGTGTTCTCAGTGGTATGTCGTGGGGAGCGGATCGAACCGTCCTACTTCGTCTATATCGGTCGATCGTCCGCTCCCAAGCTGGATTATGGGAGCTTCGTATACTCCTCTGCACGGCCATCCATCTTACGCCGCCTCAACTCCATGCAACATCGGGGTTTACGACTTGCGATCGGAGCATTTTATACTAGTCCCGTAGAGAGTCTTCATGCTGACGCTGGCGAATTGCCACTCACCGGCGGGATATACTGCTTTGTAGGTATGCCTGTCGGCTACTGTCGATGCCCGACCATCCGTCTTATCGTTCCTTTTTTGACGACTCTCTTGACCGTCAATACGGGTTGTATGTCTCTGCCCTGCTACCCCCCTGGCGTTCGCTTTCGTCGCCTCCTTCAACACCTTAATTTTTCACTCCCTGCAACCTTTCGAGTGGGCGAGAGCCGCACGCCACCTTGGCTCCAGACTCAGGTCCGCGTTCACCTTGACCTCAGCTCGCTCTGAAAAGAGGTTACCCCCAGTTCGGTCTACCACTCCCGTTTTTTGGAACTTCGTTCGAAGTTTCATCAACATGACTTTCATTTATACAGATGGCTCTAAGACCAATGACGGGGTCGGGTGTTCCTTTATTGTCGGGGCACAAAGTTTCAAATACCGGCTCCATGGCCATTGTTCGGTCTTCACAGCTGAGCTCTTTGCCCTCTACCAGGCTGTTCTTTACATCTGCCGCCACCGACATTCTGCTTATGTCATCTGCTCAGATTCCCTGAGCGCCATCCGGAGCCTCAGTGATCCGTACCCGGTTCACCCTTTCGTACACCGGATCCAACGCTCTCTTCAGCAGCTGGTGGATGTCGGTTCTCCGGTTAGCTTTATGTGGGTTCCTGGCCATGTCGGTATCCATGGGAACGAAGCTGCAGATGCCGCGGCCAAGGCTGCGGTCCTCCAGCCTCGGACAGCTTCTTGTTGTGTCCCTTCGTCCGATTTTAGCAGGGTCATTTGTCGGCGCGTTGTCGCTGTGGCATGCCGATTGGACTGCAATTACCGACAACAAGCTTCGGGCCTTAAAACCTCTTCCCGTGGCTTGGATGTCCTCCTCACGCCCTTCTCGGCGGGAGGAGGTGGTTTTGGCCCGGTAAAGAATTGGACACTGCCGGTTCAGCCATCGCCATCTGCTGACGGCTGCGCCGGCGCCGTTCTGCCCATGTGGGTACTTGCTGATGGTTAGACACATTTTAATGTCCTGTCCAGATCTTAACACACTGCGCCTCGATCTTAACCTGCCTAATACTTTCGATGCCATTTTAGCGGATGACCCACGAGCAGCTGCTAGTGTTCTTTGTTTTATCAATTTGACAAACCTCGCTAAGGACATTTGATGATGCTGTTTTTTAATCCTATGCCTGTCAGTCTTTTATCGTGTTTTCCCTTTTAGTTGTTGTTTTAAACTTGTGCCTCGCGGTGCATTCATAACGTCATCAGGGCGCTAATGACCATTGAAGTTGTGCGCCCTAAAACCACAAAAAAAAAGCCACCCCACCCCACCCCACCGAACCGCCTCGTTTCGTTCCCCCCCCACCCCACCCCACCGAACCGCCTCGTTTCGTTCCCCCCCCCACCCCACCCCACCGAACCTCCTCGTTTCGTTCCCCCCCCCACCCCACCCCACCAAACCGCCTCGTTTCGTTCCCCCCCCCACCCCACCCCACCGAACCGCCTCGTTTCGTTCCCCCCCCACCCCACCCCACCGAACCGCCTCGTTTCGTTCCCCCCACCCCACCCCACCGAACCGCCTCGTTTCGTTCCCCCCACCCCACCCCACCGAACCGCCTCGTTTCGTTCCCCCCACCCCACCCCACCGAACCGCCTCGTTTCGTTCCCCCACCCCACCCCACCGAACCGCCTCGTTTCGTTCCCCCACCCCACCCCACCGAACCGCCTCGTTTCGTTCCCCCCACCCCACCCCACCGAACCGCCTCGTTTCGTTCCCCCCACCCCACCCCACCGAACCGCCTGGTTTCGTTCCCCCCACCCCACCCCACCGAACCGCCTCGTTTCGTTCCCCCCACCCCACCCCACCGAACCGCCACGTTTCGTTCCCCCCACCCCACCCCACCGAACCGCCTCGTTTCGTTCCCCCCACCCCACCCCACCGAACCGCCTCGTTTCGTTCCCCCCACCCCACCCCACCGAACCGCCTCGTTTCGTTCCCCCCACCCCACCCCACCGAACCGCCTCGTTTCGTTCCCCCCACCCCACCCCACCGAACCGCCTCGTTTCGTTCCCCCCACCCCACCCCACTGAACCGCCTCGTTTCGTTCCCCCCACCCCACCCCACCGAACCGCCTCGTTTCGTTCCCCCCACCCCACCCCACCGAACCGCCTCGTTTCGTTCCCCCCACCCCACCCCACCGAACCGCCTCGTTTCGTTCCCCCCACCCCACCCCACCGAACCGCCTCGTTTCGTTCCCCCCACCCCACCCCACCGAACCGCCTCGTTTCGTTGCCCCCACCCCACCCCACCGAACCGCCTCGTTTCGTTGCCCCCACCCCACCCCACCGAACCGCCTCGTTTCGTTGCCCCCACCCCACCCCACCGAACCGCCTCGTTTCGTTGCCCCCACCCCACCCCACCGAACCGCCTCGTTTCGTTGCCCCCACCCCACCCCACCGAACCGCCTCGTTTCGTTGCCCCCACCCCACCCCACCCCACCGAACCGCCTCGTTTCGTTGCCCCCACCCCACCCCACCCCACCGAACCGCCTCGTTTCGTTGCCCCCACCCCACCCCACCCCACCGAACCGCCTCGTTTCGTTGCCCCCCACCCCACCCCACCCCACCGAACCGCCTCGTTTCGTTGCCCCCACCCCACCCCACCGAACCGCCTCGTTTCGTTGCCCCCACCCCACCCCACCGAACCGCCTCGTTTCGTTGCCCCCACCCCACCCCACCGAACCGCCTCGTTTCGTTGCCCCCACCCCACCCCACCGAACCGCCTCGTTTCGTTGCCCCCACCCCACCCCACCGAACCGCCTCGTTTCGTTGCCCCCACCCCACCCCACCGAACCGCCTCGTTTCGTTGCCCCCACCCCACCCCACCGAACCGCCTCGTTTCGTTGCCCCCACCCCACCCCACCGAACCGCCTCGTTTCGTTGCCCCCACCCCCACCCCACCGAACCGCCTCGTTTCGTTCCCCCCACCCCACCGAACCGCCTCGTTTCGTTCCCCCCCACCCCACCCCACCGAACCGCCTCGTTTCGTTCCCCCCCACCCCACCCCACCGAACCGCCTCGTTTCGTTCCCCCCACCCCACCCCACCGAACCGCCTCGTTTCGTTCCCCCCCACCCCACCCCACCGAACCGCCTCGTTTCGTTCCCCCCACCCCACCCCACCGAACCGCCTCGTTTCGTTCCCCCCACCCCACCCCACCGAACCGCCTCGTTTCGTTCCCCCCACCCCACCCCACCGAACCGCCTCGTTTCGTTCCCCCCCACCCCACCCCACCGAACCGCCTCGTTTCGTTCCCCCCCCACCCCACCCCACCGAACCGCCTCGTTTCGTTCCCCCCCACCCCACCCCACCGAACCGCCTCGTTTCGTTCCCCCCCCACCCCACCCCACCGAACCGCCTCGTTTCGTTCCCCCCCACCCCACCCCACCGAACCGCCTCGTTTCGTTCCCCCCCACCCCACCCCACCGAACCGCCTCGTTTCGTTCCCCCCCACCCCACCCCACCGAACCGCCTCGTTTCGTTGCCCCCACCCCACCCCACCGAACCGCCTCGTTTCGTTGCCCCCACCCCACCCCACCGAACCGCCTCGTTTCGTTCCCCCCACCCCACCCCACCGAACCGCCTCGTTTCGTTCCCCCCACCCCACCCCACCGAACCGCCTCGTTTCGTTCCCCCCCACCCCACCCCACCGAACCGCCTCGTTTCGTTCCCCCCACCCCACCCCACCGAACCGCCTCGTTTCGTTCCCCCCACCCCACCCCACCGAACCGCCTCGTTTCGTTCCCCCCACCCCACCCCACCGAACCGCCTCGTTTCGTTCCCCCCCACCCCACCCCACCGAACCGCCTCGTTTCGTTCCCCCCCACCCCACCCCACCGAACCGCCTCGTTTCGTTCCCCCCCACCCCACCCCACCGAACCGCCTCGTTTCGTTCCCCCCCCACCCCACCCCACCGAACCGCCTCGTTTCGTTCCCCCCCACCCCACCCCACCCCACCGAACCGCCTCGTTTCGTTCCCCCCCACCCCACCGAACCGCCTCGTTTCGTTCCCCCCCCACCCCACCCCACCGAACCGCCTCGTTTCGTTCCCCCCCACCCCACCCCACCGAACCGCCTCGTTTCGTTCCCCCCCCACCCCACCCCACCGAACCGCCTCGTTTCGTTCCCCCCCACCCCACCCCACCGAACCGCCTCGTTTCGTTCCCCCCCACCCCACCCCACCGAACCGCCTCGTTTCGTTCCCCCCCACCCCACCCAACCGAACCGCCTCGATTCGTTCACCCCCACCCCAACCCATCCCACCCAACCCCACCGAACCGCCTCGTTTCGTTCACCCCCCACCCCAACCCATCCCACCGAACCGCCTCGTTCCTTCCCCCCCCCCCCCCAACTCCCCACTCAAGGGCGGCTTACCGAGTATAAATGTAGATGTAGATGTAGATACATAGTATCTCTTTCGGTTCCCCCCCCCCCCCCCCATCCAAAACATCGTACCTCGGAGCGAGGTGGCGCAGTTGTAATCACACTGTACCCGCATCTGGTTATCCTGATGTACGTTTTCCGTGATTTTCCTAAATCACTTCAGGTAAATACCGGGATGGTTCCTATGAAAGGGCATGGGAGACTTCCTCACTCACCTTTGTCTAATCCGATGGGACCAAACAGCTCGCTGTTGGGTCCCCTTCCACCAACCATCCAAAGAGATATCAACAGATAGAGAAACGTTGTCGGTAATTAATTCTTTAGGAAATACGAGAAATTAGTTTTGTTCATTCAAATTGTGTAATACGTTCTTCTGGGTCGGTTCTGCGCCAGAGCCTTCAACAAAGAGCCTTCAACAAAGAGCTGCGTTTTGTAGATAGCAATGTTCGTCTTCAGTCTTCATCGATCTCGCTTGAGCCATTCGTTTCTCGGCGCTTGCACATTCGATACTGCGGCTCTTTTTGGAAAAAAAGAACGCATATCACAACGGCTAAAACAGACAATAACATACAAATTGTTAAAGAACTAATTATTCAATAGCTAAATAAGGGCCAACGCTGGAAGCGTACCTAAATGAGGGTACACACACTCCGCACACAATACCACACGTCACCTGAGACATTTAACACCATGGACAATTCGTGCAAATGCAGTAAATGGCATGGGGATGCACATTCTTCCATTCCGAACACATCAAATCACTCACGCCTTGGCGAACAGGAGTTTTTTGTTGCGTGTGGCTGATCACTCCCATATGCGAAGTGGTGAAAAGGTGACTTGCCTTATTACATTATTATTTACATTAGTAAAATATTCGAGGATTTATGAATCTAATCCAGTCCGCTAGCGAAAATAGTACTTACTTATGTGCTGCCAAAATTGTGTAGGCATAGGTGGAAACATCTTCTACATCCAGACCGCTTTGTCAGTCATAAAATATAGTCCTGTCAATTTTTCTTTTGGAAACAAGCATTTGTGACAGCCAGAGCGAGAGCACCAGCAGCAGCGAGTACTGTTTGTATAAAGCGTTTATTTTGCATTTTGTTTACGACCTTCCACTAAGGAAGGGATTCTATTTGTGTTTATCTGCTCTGCATAGTAACTAACAGTTCTTGATAAAACTTTACGTAGTTTTCGTGTTAGATTTCTTAGTGTTTTCTTGATCGTTTAGAACAGAAAGCGCCCTAAAACCGTCTTTGTTTCGCGGCCGTTAGCCACTAGTCACTTGAATCAGCAGTTGTCTTGTGACAGCCAGAGCGAGAGCACCAGCAGCAGCGAGTACTGTTTGTATAAAGCGTTTTTGTACTTATTTGCTGCGCTTAGCTTTTAAATAGTTTTTCTGGGAAAACCTAGCGTAGTTTTCGCGTCTCGTATTTCAGTGAGTGTTTCTTGATTATCAGAGTAGCTCATCAGAAGATTATCTTGGGAATTTGTCACCGTATAGGGTAGGGTAAACATAGTCATGTGTAGGGACTGTGGTTGTTGTGAGCGGACGCAAGGAGAATTGGCCACTCTTCGGGGGCAGGTGGAGGCTTTGTCTGTTAGGCTCATCGAGCTCGAGGCGCAGGCGTCGGCTCGTAGTGGCGTTGGGGCAACTGTGGTGAGACCTATGCCTACTTCGGTGGCCTTGGAATCACATGGAACCCCTGATGTCGCTGCGTCTTCCGGCAGTGAGCATCTTACCGGTCAGCCATCACTCCAGGGTGAATGGCGGACAGTGGTGGGCTCGCGCGTGCCTGGCCGAAAGGCGAAGGTGGGATCTGGCCGCGTGGCAGCTGCCTTACCCGTTTCCAACAGGTACGGGGTGCTTCCTAGTGGTGATGACATCGTTTCCGAGCCACCACAGGATGCCTCGCCTGTTGGGCCAGTGGCCGATTCTCCGGCAAGGTCCCGACAGTCACAGAGGGCGGGCCTATTAGTTATAGGGAGCTCCAACGTTAGGCGGGTTATGGAGCCTCTCAGGAAAATAGCGGGTAGGTCGGGGAAGAATGCCAGTGTGCACTCGGTGTGCTTGCCGGGGGGTCTCGTCCGTAATGTGGAGGAGGCCCTTCCGGCAGCTATTGAACGCACTGGGTGTGACCGGCTGCAGATAGTAGCACATGTCGGAACGAATGACGCCTGCCGCTTGGGTTCTGAGGCCATCCTTGGTTCCTTCCGGCGGCTGGCTGATTTGGTGAAGACAACCAGCATCGCACGCGGAGTGCAAGCTGAGCTTAATATCTGCAGCATAGTGCCCAGAGTCGATCGCGGTCCTCTGGTTTGGAGCCGTGTGGAGGGTCTAAACCAGAGGCTCAGACGACTCTGCGACTATAATGGTTGCAAATTCATCGACCTCCGTTATTGGGTGGAGAACTGTAGGGCCCCCCTAGACAGGTCAGCCTTGCACTACACACCGGAAGCAGCTACTAGGGTAGCAGAGTACGTGTGGCGTGCACACGGGGGCTTTTTAGGTTAGAGGGACCCCCCTTGGGCGAAACGATAAAATACCTGACGGCTTACCAGAGAGGACATTATCATCGTTGATAAAGAACGTCCGTCCTCAGAGACCAAAAACAGGAAAAGTTAACGTAATATTGGTAAACTGCAGGAGTATCCAGGGCAAGGTTCCTGAATTAGTATCTCTTATTGAGGGAAATAGTGCGCATATAGTATTGGGAACGGAAAGTTGATTAAAACCGGAAGTGAACAGTAACGAAATCCTAGACACAGAATGGAATATATACCGCAAGGATAGGATAAACGCCAATGGTGGAGGAGTATTTATAGCAGTAAAGAATTCAATAATATCCAGTGAAGTTATTAGCGAATGCGAATGTGAAATAATCTGGGTTAAGCTAAGTATCAAAGGAGGGTCAGATATGATAGTCGGATGCTTCTATAGACCACCTGCATCAGCAACCGTAGTAGTTGAGCGCCTCAGAGAGAACCTGCAGAACGTCGTGAAGAAGTTTCGTGATCATACTATTGTAATAGGGGAGACTTCAATCTACCAGGTATAGAATGGGATAGTCACACAATCAGAACTGGAGCCAGGGACACACTCTTGTGACATTATCCTGACTGCCTTGTCCGAGAATTACTTCGAGCAGATAGTTAGAGAACCAACTCGTGAAGCTAACGTTTTAGACCTCATAGCAACAAATAGACCGGAACTTTTCGACTCCGTGAATGTAGAAGAGGGTATCAGTGATCATAAGTCAGTGGTTGCATCAATGACTACAAGTGTAATAAGAAATGCCAAGAAAGGAAGGAAAATATATTTGCTTAACAAGAGTGATAGGGCACAAATCGCAGAATATCTGAGTGACCACCATCAAACGTTCATTTCTGAGGAAGAGGATGTGGAACAAAAATGGAAAAAATTCAGAAACATCGTCCAGTACGCCGTAGATAAGTTCATACCGACTAAGGTCCAAAGCGAGGGGAAAGATCCACCGTGGTATAACAATCATGTACGAAAGGTACTACGGAAACAAAGAAAGCTTCATCATAGGTTTAAGAGTAGTCGAATCATAGCTGATAAGGAAAAGCTGAACGAAGCGAAAAAGAGCGTAAAGAGAGCAATGAGAGAAGCATTCAACGAATTCGAACGTAAAACATTGGCAAACAATCTAAACAAGAACCCTAAAAAGTTTTGGTCATATGTAAAATCGGTAAGCGGATCTAAATCCCCTATTCAGTCACTCGTTGTCCACGATGGCACCGAAACAGAGGACGACCGAAGAAAGGCAGAAATACTGAATTCAGTGTTCCGAAACTGTTTCACTGCGGAAAATCGTAACACGGTCCCTGACTTCAGCCGTCGCACGGACGCCAAAATGGAAAATATTGAAATAAACGATATCGGAATTGAAAAACAACTGCTATCACTTAGTAGCGGAAAAGCATCCGGACCAGACGAGATACCCTTAAGATTCTACAGTGATTATGCTAAAGAACTTGCCCCCTTTCTATCAGCAATTTATCGTAGATCGCTGGAAGAACGTAAAGTACCTAGCGACTGGAAGAAAGCGCAGGTCGTTCCCATTTTCAAGAAGGGTCATAAATCAGATGCGAATAATTATAGGCCTATTTCGCTTACGTCAATCTGTTGTAGAATAATGGAACATGTTTTGTGTTCTCGTATTATGACGTTCTTAGATAATACAAATCTCCTTCATCATAACCAACATGGATTCCGCAAACAGAGATCATGTGAAACTCAGCTCGCCCTATTTGCCCAAGAAATTCACAGTGCCGTAGACACTGGCGAGCAGATTGATGCCGTATTCCTGGACTTCAGGAAGGCATTTGATACGGTTCCGCACTTACGTTTAGTGAAAAAAATACGAGCTTACGGAATATCGGACCAGGTTTGTGATTGGATTCAGGATTTCGTAGAAGAAAGAACACAACATGTCATTCTTAACGGTTCAAAATCTGCAGATGTAGAGGTAATTTCGGGAGTACCGCAAGGAAGCGTGATAGGACCTTTATTGTTTACAATATACATAAATGACTTAGTTGACAACATCGGTAGCTCCGTGAGGCTATTTGCAGATGACACGGTTGTCTACAAGAAAGTAGCAACATCAGAAGACTCGTACGTACTCCAGGAAGACCTGCAGAGGATTAATGCATGGTGCGACAGCTGGCAGCTTTCCCTAAACGTAGATAAATGTAATATAATGCGCATACATAGGGGCAGAAATCCATTCCAGTACGATTATGCCATAGGTGGTAAATCATTGGAAGCGGTAACGACCGTAAAATACTTAGGAGTTACTATCCGGAGCGATCTGAAGTGGAATGATCACATAAAACAAATAGTGGGAAAAGCAGGCGCCAGGTTGAGATTCATAGGAAGAATTCTAAAAAAATGTGACTCATCGACGAAAGAAGTAGCTTACAAAACGCTTGTTCGTCCGATTCTTGAGTATTGCTCATCAGTATGGGACCCTTACCAGGTTCGATTAATAGAAGAGATAGACATGATCCAGCGAAAAGCAGCGCGATTCGTCATGGGGACATTTAGTCAGCGCGAGAGCGTTACGGAGATGCTGAACAAGCTCCAGTGGCGGACACTTCAAGAAAGGCGTTACGCAATACGGAGAGGTTTATTATCGAAATTACGAGAGAGCACATTCCGGGAAGAGATGGGCAACATATTACTACCGCCCACATATATCTCGCGTAATGATCACAACGAAAAGATCCGAGAAATTAGAGCAAATACGGAGACTTACAAGCAGTCGTTCTTCCCACGCACAATTCGTGAATGGAACAGGGAAGGGGGGATCAGATAGTGGTACAGTAAGTACCCTCCGCCACACACCGTAAGGTGGCTCGCGGAGTATAGATGCAGATGTAGATGTAGATGTTAATGAGTTTAAGAGATGCTACCTGTGCCGTGAAAAACTTGTCTTTCCCAGTGACACCACTTAGGGATGTACGTTTCTCAAAAGTTAATTCTCAATAAAGGGCTTTAACTGCTGTGCAATTGACTGTAGTATAACATTATTGCAGAAAATGACTAGTTTGCTGTTTAACGCACCACCTCCGGGTATATTGTTACCTTCTTTGACAACAGGTCTTTAATGGTAATAATGTCAATACCACTTTAGACTAAATTTCGTTAGTTCTTAAATATTTTAAGTAGGTGCGCCAGTGCTTGTTGATATTAATCGAAAAGCATCCTCTGAAAAAATTCGCTATTGTAAAAGTTCAAGTTGTTAGTAATTGTCAGGCACCTGAAAACGTGTATCAACATGCATTAGTAAATAAAAGAGGGACAGACTCCTAAACTTAAGTAACGTACTTCCTAGAAGCTTGTTGCAGTGTAGAGATACATCAGCATAGTACAGATGAAAAAATGTGTCCATAATCCAGTGCTGCAACGCATCGAACTTGTTAGGATTCATAAACTGTTGGAATACTGTCACTGTCAAACGTTTGAATCACAACGGGCAACAAATGAACTGTTGTAATTACGATAAGAAGTCAAAAACGGTAAGTGCCAGTTTCTGTAAGAGTTGAAGAAGGAAATTGGTCAAATATTGTACACTAGCACTGTTCCTATAGTTCCGCAGTTAATAAACATAAATGTATTTGTGAAGTTGCAAACAAAGTTGTCATTAACAGTACAAATTAACATCCGTGAAACAACCTGCACTTGCAATGCAATATAGTATTAGCAAAAGCGATGGTGAAAAATCTTTAGTTCTAAGAGGTTAGCTTAATCACCGAACAATATCCACTACATTGGGTGCATATAATACGTACATCTGTAGAGACATGGTTGACGTGGACCCCTGAAACCCAAGCATATTATCTTACAAAATGGTCTCGTATAATAATTTCAGATTTAGCACTACTGAAAACATATTTTCTGTCTTACAGTGCACATAAAGAGAACAGCTTGATGAGAATTACTGATATCAGTGTGTGTTGATCAAGAAGACTACATCAAAATAAGAACAAGCAAAGCTTTTGGTCACAGAAACATGAGTTCATCTAAATTGCTGTAGTTGGCCTTCCGCATCTTTCAGTGGTACAAACTTTTAGTGACACCAGAGATGACGCAGAGATAAATACAGTAAAGAAAATATTTGTGGAAGTAATACGGTACTATTCACGTTTTCATTATAAAATCACATAGTAAGTTACTTCATGTATGTATAGTAAAAGCTATGAAAACGTACGATAAACGATACTCAGATTAAAGTTACTTAAGATGATACATGTATGGTCTACAGATTTGACAAGACGTCAATGTCGAACTGACATAATTAACTCTAAGAAAATTTGAAATAAATATTTCTATTGTCAAAATGCTTTCAATATGTCACTGAAATTACTAGCAAAAATTTTTTGTTTTGTTATTTCTAACTGTACGTGCAACATTACATTAGTTTTTCGCTTAAAATGCATGTGTTGGAAACCTCAAAGAACAACTGTAAGGTTGTCCATGTCCACCCTATGAAGAAGCTGCGTATAGTTCCCAGTCTTGCCCACAAAGTACCCCACGGTCCGCAGACGTTCCAGTCTCTATCAAAACCATCGCAACAAATAAAATTAAACAAGACGACCATCAATGGATGATGGGTCGCCATAAAGGCAAATCCTACTTCAAATTGTCTAGATGTCGGTAAGTCACATTTGTATTAACGGGCGTTAGTGGAGTCTGGGTCGTTATTTTCTGTGGTACCGGATGTTTATGGTCATCAGCTGAATAAAATGGTTTCGAGTTCCGTATTCATTGTGATGAATGGCACACATGGAAAATAAGTCAGACAGGCTCCTGTGTTTAGAGAGAACTTTTCATGACCGCATACAGCTCTTCAAAGATGTCGTTTCACCCACCAGAATACAGTGATGTCTCTCGATGGGACTTCCTGCAGGGATTGCTGGTAGTCATGACGTGGAAGATCGGAGCTCTAAATTGACGGAGTTGATGTGTACCGGGCGGCAACTGTAGGAGAACTTGGAGCAGAAGTCAGAACTGCAACGAGGCCACAGCCAGACAGCAAATGCTGGTCACTGAACTACGCGATCGTCTCCCTTGTCGGACCACGAGCGCCAAAATCAGTCCACAAGTCACGGACATCGGTCGTCGCTCCTCCTTGATAAACGCCCCCTCAGCAACATCAAGTCTTCCATGACAACGACCCAGGTGTCAATGCCCTGGGCCATCCATCGAGAAGCCACTTAGGCTCGAATGAGTTCCGCGTCGTCGACGGTTACGCCTGACCCCGGTGACTGCCCTGTTCTAGATAGTTCGCCATTGCCCACCGACTCAGCCCCGGAAACCAGAATTTCAAAGGCTGGCCCACCCGAGTACGTCACAGAACAGCACAGCACAGCACCCGGCGTCTGTTGTGTGTCAACTGGGAATCTTCGCTGTGAACTCTGCCGCACTGGACAGCAAAGGAGGGACCTCTGCTTGTCAGCCCTGCCCGGGCAGGCAGACCCCAACCGCAGCCAAATAAAAGAAAAAGAAATTGAGCCACCGAGCTATCGGAAATGGAATCGATCAGAAAAGGTAACACCCGTAAGAGATTTTACAGCTCTCTAGCACAATCGCGCTGTGAAAGGCTTCCCCATATTGGACTCTTAACTGTCGCAGCGAGACGCCAAATGTTTCGGCAGATAGGAGCAGGATATATATTGCTACATATAAAAAGAGGCACTGCTTCTCTAAAATGCAGAGACGGCAGTACACAATGGTAGTGGTTGCGTACTAGGTGCAACTGTAACCTAAACCTAGAGGAACGCTGAAAGTGATTGCCTACGCCTCCAGGATACTCTCCCAGGTCCGATAAGGGCACGTTACCGACAGAGAAAGTGTACCCAAACAATCGAAATACAGTCAACAAATTCATTTTTTTTACATGACAAACAATTCACTATTGTGATTTACCAACAGTCTACATCCTCGATGACAATCCTGAAGCATCAATTCGGACGATGTGAGAGATGGGAGCTGAGCTTCCAGGAATAGGTCGTCACAGTAGTGTACGAAAATGGAGTAGGCATAAGGATGGTGACTGTCTTGAGAGGAATACATTGGCAAAGTGTAACGGTGCTACAGATATCCGTCATTGCTGATATAACGAATATTGCAACCGAACAATATCAAGATCAAACGTTATCGATTATTGTAGAGACCTAAAAGAAGATGGCTATCGTAAAGGGCGAATTAAAACTAGCGGAAGCTGAGTTGTGTAACAGGAATAACGACTCGGTATGAAGGAAGTGTGGTGTTAAGCGTCTCATTTCGCTTACGACGAGCCATACTAAATAAAGCATTTTCATTTCAGAGCGAAGGAAGGTTGCTTAGGATTTGCAATGACCGTTCATACAAACAAGTGTTACTGCCCAACCAATACCGGTATGTTAGATTCTATGTAAACCACAGTGGGAAATTTATACGGCAGACGAATGTGCTTCACTTAACCAGTACATGGGTTACCAGTTTCTCCTGCCGTTGATGTGTTTCACCTAATGGCAGTGGGTCTCTTCAGAATTGCCTGAAATGTCAGTACGCAGGTAGTAGAGCGCATGGACTACGTCACCCACTACATCGTCACTGAATTTATAGAGAATGCCAAAGCTTGGGAATTCGGCAGGTTCCTTTCAAAATATAGCATTAGAGGAATCAGATACCACGTGTAATGATTTCATTGTGAATGAGTTCAGACAAAACTGATGTCAAAAGAATTTCACCATGGAATATAGTCCACAAGGTGACAACTGCGTGTGAATATTCTTACGGAAAGTTTTAATAAGACGTTGGAACATTGTTCGCCGCCATTGTGTAGCCAAAGCGAGACAGATGCAATGCTGTCTGCCGAGACAGTAGTATACAGCACCGTAAAACATGACGCTGTTTTTCTGATCGCTGGCGAGGAACCTGACACAACCTAAACTTTGTGTTTTCCTTCAGTATGGATATAGCAATTCCTGACAATGACTCAATAAACGAGACAGCTGGCGTGCATTTGGACATCAGAAGCTCAGGATGAGGTCGGTAAACAATATAACCTAATCACCCTCCTGTTAGCTACGACCAGGTGACGTGCTATAGATATTTCCAAGTGTGCAGAAGACGAAGCTATGGGAAAAATTATCAAAGCGCGTCTCCTGTCCGTACCAAATCCCTACGTCACTTGCGAGATGCCACCTACGAAGTCGAGGCTTTCGCGATCCACCATCGAAAAGAGAAGCGCAGAGACTATGTGGATTTGCTTCACGTGAAAGCGTGCCACAGTTTTGAGACATATCGAAAACCTCTATTGCTGCACTAAGCAACACGTGATGACGTGCTAGACCATCGCCGTGCTTCAACGGACGAGAGTCAATATGAGCGCTGCTGTGAGGGTGATACCGTGACTACACGATGAGAACCCAAAGACACACCAGAACTGCCGTGCTCTATGAAATTTTTAGACAAGAATCGCTTGTCGAATATTGGTGTGAAATTAAAGGAACCCACCCTGTAACGGTATACGCGAAAGACATCACAATTTAGCAGAAAATGCATTCGAAACTGGGATAATTCTAATGTGATAGCTGCGAAGATGTACCGTGATGGTATGAACAAGAGAACCAGCAATAGCTCTCTCAGTTCAGTACGAGAACAGCTATAAAAGTACTAGTACAATGACGCAATGTTATTGGGTTGACAATATAAACGTAAATAAATCAATGCCCGATCAGAGAACACTGGCACTTCAGGAACTGTCTTGCGTAAGGGACGGATATTACCCTGCTGAAATAAGTACGGGGACACCCATTTGAATAAGGGAATGTATCCTAGTAACAGAAGTACAGTGAAGGAAAAGAGGGAAAGAAGCCTTCAATATGACTCCAACTTCCACTCTCCTTCACGGAGCGTATATAAATCCGACAGGCAGAGACATAGTTACGTATGTATCACAGAAAAACACGAACCAACTCATAGGTGGTGACCTAAACCGTTTTGAATCAGAAAGACCACAAGACCAGTTTCATTTTTCTGCTGAATTAAAACACCTAAATAAGTTCAAACTGCAGGATGTGAGGTACTAAAACACCGTGCGTTTACTGAGTACATACATGCAGCTCCCAAAGCATGTATCGAAATAAAGATTTTAAATTTGGAAAAAATCTGCAAACATCCATATTAAAAATTGCACGATTCCCGTATGTTACTCCTAAAAGCCAAAGTTGACGAAGGCCATTATGCGGTATAACGCGCAGAGCCAGAGGTACTATATGGTCATACTAAACAATGTTGAGATATGGGCACGATCAGGCTTCGGGGTCCCCATTTTATATGGATGGCAGTACAAAAATTTACAGCCGAATTACTGAATGTCAAAAGGAAACAGTGGAAACGCTAAATATATTTACAGCGAAAATTGTATGATGATTAATGCACTTCCCTGCATCACTCGCGGAAGCATGCTGGAAGTAAGACGAATCCTGATTGATTAAATCCGAACTAAAAATGGGATGGTACTCAGACGACAGGAGGAGATCCTGAAGGAAATCGATCGCAGTTGTGAAACGCTCCACTCCGAAAAATCCTGTATTTTGACGAATCTCTTGTGATTTTCCTGGCAGTACATCACCATCGCTTTCAGACGATGGTTTCTTCGAAAGTGTCACGACAAAAAAATTCTAAGACCAAGTAATTTGCCTAGAAAGTTCAATCAGGTAGCTAAAAAGACCTAACAGCACGTTCGATGAAAATTACCTCTATAACGTGGAAAGAAGCTTCAGAGAAGTTACAGTGAGCCGTAGTTGAGAATTAATCGCCTGACATGACAAGGTTTGAGAAAATATAGCAACTCACGTATCCTCACTAAAGCTCATTACGCAGCACAGATTTCTGTTACGAAAGTTGACAGCTAGAAGAAAGTCGAAGATGAACGTTATGTGGAAAGCAGGATAACAATGCATCTACACTAGACTTAAAAAGGACAACGAATGCAAGACGATGCCCAGATAGTTGAAAACAAACTTTTCAGATTGTTTGACACCGTATAGTTTTCAATCACCTATTGTCGTAGGAAGAGCAAATGTTCGCGTCCAGCAGCTGAAGACGTTTCATACTGAACGGAGTTACTTCAGGAACTTAGTACACGATAATGGAAATAGAGAGTCATAATGTGGGCAAGAAATGTGTGAACAAAAATATAAGAGAAACCCAATTGTTAGATGTAGACAGAATCGCTTCTTGGCAAAACTTCTATCCCTGTTTACTACCTTCTGATCACGTAACGGTTTAGTACGAATTAGTCAACAACACAATTAGGACGGACGAGCGACTGTACGGAATGGCACTCAACTGACGCCAACAGTGCAATCCAGTCCATACAGTAACACACACATACATACGGAGGCCTCAAATAATTGGAAGCGGGCCAGCGAGAAATAGCGTTCATTACAAAATCTTCCTCTGATGACATAACATCAGTTGGATACATATTACAAACAAAAACTATTGATCACAGACGTGATACTACTTGGAAACAAATGCACGTCCTTGTGCTGGTTAAGTGCGAATCAATGTAAATCATGTAATTAACGAAATTGAAAGTGTTGACACAATAGATATTAATGAATGCATGAAAGTGAATGTGACAGTTTTAAAGTACACCTACCACGAAAATATGTTGACATGATGAAACTAGCCTTTGAAAGAAAGGGTTTGCGATAAAAAAAAGACTTACTGGTTCAAGGATTTCTAATCAGTTACATAAAGGAAGAAATAAAAGGATAAAAATGAGCCATTATGTATTTCACGAATAAGCAAGATTGTCACCCATAAGATACTGTTCAATCATCTAATTATAATTTTCGATGTGTCTGTGGGTGAAAGGTCTCGAAGCACCAGGGGTGACGCTGATACGCCCCATCGCTCCTGCGGCGAGGCCCAAATCTGCAGCACGAGGAAAATTCGGAAACCTGAGAGTCCTGAAGTCATTTACATAAAAGGAATTAAAAGAATAAATACGGCTATATGGTCAAGTGCAAAAAGCAGTAAATGGAATAGATGAGAAAAAGTAGTAGTATAGTGGCTACGGCAAGACTTCCAGCTAAGAGGCTTCAATTCCCAGTAATTTCACAAATTTGTGAATAGATGTGGCTGCAATAACAAGATGTTACATAAGTAGACAAGACACACTTCAGTGAAAGTGTTTGGTACTTTCTGAATAACAAAATTATTAGTTCTCCAAAGCGAAATAGTTAAGGAATCCCTTACAGTCATTCCGGCAGTGTCTCATATTTGAACCTGTAATACAGTTGGAGGAAGAGGTGTGTTAATTTCAAAAGTAAGAAATAGTGTCCTTTGCAGTGGTGCAACTACTATAGTAGCTGGGTGGGGACGTCCACGTCATCGGTTCGATCCCTCACCTCTTGCAATTACTTATCTAATTTCGCGTTAAATGGAATGGTCGGTCTGACAAACCTACCGTCATAACTTGTAGTCGATTGGAGACTCACAGTGAGGATAGTCTTATTTGAAATGCTGTTTTACACTGATTATTCTAAACCCTCAATATTTAAGTATTGGACCAATTAATGGAAATGTCATTTACCAGCCTTCAATTTCTGTGTATAAATGTTTAAGAATTTTAGGATGGTCACCAAATCATGTAATTTGTTGTAAGTTTGGCTGTGTGGCATGATGGCGGATAGTGCAATCGGTAGACGCTGCCATCCAGAAAACATTGAAAGTATTGTTTGCTTTTAAATGGACAGGTCTTATGTATGACCAACAGTCCAATGTAAATCAAACTAAATACTGAAAACCTTTCAAGGTATTCTGAAGTCGATATATGTGATCTGAATCTGCCATTGAAGAGAAAAAATAGCACAAAGTAAGCTACACAAGATACATAGATACGTTAACATAGTTCACTAATACAAAAAGGTAGTGGTAGGTGCGATTTTATGTTAATTAATTAGGTTCATAAGTTAAGATAAACAGATAATTGAGTATGTATATATTTTGTATATTTAAATGTTAATTATTAAAAAGTCCTCCAATATTGGATCATGTTCCCAAGAAACGACGGAAAATTCTTTGGTACTCTGAGCCATCATCTAAGGCAAAAATTGGAGACAGCCTCAGGGGCCACAAGGACTTCGTTCGCGATCTTCAAGCCAGAAACTGGGGAGTGGACCTTAGTGCCAGATAGTCGGCGCAGGCTACCCCAGACAACAGAAGGAGTAAAACTGTTGAAGGTGCTTGTGAAAACAGCCCAGCTGGCTTTCTTGCTTTCTTTCCTCCATTCCTTTGCCATTAACTTCTTTTTTTTTAGGGGGGGGTGTTGATAGCTTCACTACCTCACCGTACTTTATTAACGAAGTTCTGTATTTACTTTAGTAACCTGTTTACTAACGTTCTGTAAATTTTTTTAAAGTTATATTGCTATAAATTACTTGATTGCCGTTAGCGACTTGGTTTGAAAGGCTGTTATTGCCGTACGGTAAGCTTCTGTGCTTTTTTAAAAAAAAATTTAAAACTTGTTTTGCTATAAATGACTTCATTGCCGTTTTTACAAGAAATTTTTAAACTGTTTAATTGCTGTAAATTACTTTATTGCCGTTAACGGCGTGTTTTTAAAGGATGTTTATTGCCGTACTACTAGTTTCTGTAAGATATGAATAAAACTTTTGTGTGTGAAAATCTTAACTCGACAGTAAACTACTAGAAATTTGGCCGTGTTTCCCAACTTGTGGTGTGGCTTGTAGTAACTGTAACCACTGTTTGTGTGAATAACGTTCGCTTGTATGTTGTCTAGATATTCTAGAAAAGTGTTCCTAGGCACCTTACATTAGATAAGTGGGTAGGACACAACGCCCTTCCCCCCCCCCCCCCCCCCCCCCCCCGAGGGGCCGGGGGTTAGAATAGGATCACAGTATGTCTGCCTGTCGTATGAGGCGACTAAAAGGAGTGTCAGAAGTTTCGGCCTTTATGTGATGATCCCCTGTAGGGTTTGACGTCCATATTTCCAAATTTTCCTGAAGAGTGGGCCAATAGGGGAAAGGAGCCTTACATGATGCATCGTGTCCGTAGTGCGTTTAGATCTTTAGCCATTTCTCGTCGTCGCATTGCAGTCCCACTCATTCTCCATCTCTTGGGCGAGGATACATTCCTGGGTGCGGTTTCCGCCATGCACTATGCAGTGTCGCTTTCTGCACCAACGACCACCATCGACTTCTTTGGGCCTGATATCCAGCACGATAGGCAGTCAGTTGTGGTTGGACCGCCATGTACCCTTTTGGTTGTAGTCCCCCTGACAATACAGGGATGGCTCTGCTGATGCCTGCGCCGTTAATTCCCAACATATGCCAAGGAGTAGATGCCTAACTCCCTGGCGCATCAGGACTCCCAGCAATGGCCATCCTGACAGGTGGCCCTCACTGTGGTTGGATGACACCTGTGGGGAGGGCCCTTGGTCAGAGTGGGTGGATTCAAGGCAGATGACCCTTAGTGAAGTGTCACACACCTTCTCTTGGTGGCCAACCACCAGCTGGTCTGTGCGTTTGAGGGCTCAATTCAATGTGCAGGAGTATGACCCCAAATTGTTCCCCTCCCTGGCAACACAAAGACCTGATGGGGAGTCTTTCATAACGATGAAGTCTCAGTTCTTTGTAGAGAATTTACAAGACAAGTTTGGGGAGGTGGAGCGCTTGTCCAAAATGCGCTCTGGGTCAGTTTCGATAACTACAGCATCCTCTGCCCAGTCATGGGCATTATTCGTTTGTTTTAAGTTGTGGATGTTTGTTACCATCACGCCCCATAAGACTTTAAATATGGTCCAGGGTATTACATTCCACATGGACCTTCTTTTGCAGTCTGATGACGAGCTGTGCCCCAATTTAGAGCAGTGTGGTGGTCATTTCGTCTGCCGCATTCAATTGGGTCCGATGGGTAATCAGGTTGCCACCAACTCCTTCATCTTAGCCTTTGAGGGTGATAAATTGCCCGATATGGTTAAAGTGATGGTCTACTGCTATATCCCTCCCCTGATGTGGGGTTTTAAGTGCTGAAAGTTCGGTCATATATCTCCCCGCTGTACTTCCAGCATCACATGTCTAGATCATGGATGCCCATCACATCCCAATGCTCCATGTGGCCCACCTCCCATGTGTGTTAACTGCTGAGAGCATTGTTCACCTTGCTTGCCAGACTGCAGGATTTTACAGAAAGAGAGGAAAATCATGGACTATAAGACCCTGGACTGACTGCCCTACACTGAGGCTAAGCAGAAGTTCGAATCCCTCCATCCTCTTCATATGATACCCTCTTATGCCGCTGCCACAACTGTTCAAGCTGCACCAGCTCCACCTACCCCAGTCACCTCTCTGAGCCAGAAGACTACACCTAACCCCTTCATGGTGGGGGCAGTTCCCTCCCTGTTGCTCCTGCACCCCCTACTTTGGGAGAAACACCCCCCACCCAACCATTGGGGACATCTATCCCCACTTCTAAGCTGTAGAAACATGCAACTTCTTTGGCTCCTCTTGCTCGGAAGGGGTCCATTCCCAAGTTTCCAACTGTGGGAAAGGTGACACCTGCCAGTGGCTGAAGTGCCCACAAGCAGCTAGTCATAGGGCTTCACGATCCTCCCCAGTCCTGGAGGCTAACTCAGTGAAGCCCTCCCAGCCAGTGAAACCCAGTGAGCCGTGAGAAAAGCCAAGAAGACCCCCTAAGACCAAGGAACTTGCAGGTCACCCACCCAAGCACTACCTACAAGCTCTGTGTCTGAGGATGAGGTGGAGATCCTGGTGTCCCCTGTGGACCTGGATCCCGCCGGACCCTCAGTCACAATGGATATCGACTCTTCAGGAAATCAGTCGCTGGCAGCAGGTGACAGAGGCATAAGCCACGTTGTTGATTGTTTAGTGCCTTCCCAGCCTTCCGATTTTACGATCATAAACGGCATCCATCACTGGACCACCTCATTGCCTTTAAGTGGCTCCGTGCCCAAGCCTGACACCTTATTTGCCGACGAAAGGAGGAGTGCTGGGAAAGGTATGTCTCCACCATTGCCATCCATACCTCTCCATTGCAGGTTTGGACCACGATTAGGCAACTCCATGGATATCAGACCCCAGCAGCGTACCTGGGCTTCCCTTAAGTGGAGTAGTCTGTAATGAATCGGACATGATGGCAGAACTCTAGACAGAGCATTATGCTCAGAGTTCCACTCCTACAAATTACCTGCTGGCCTTCCGCTCCCTGAAAAAGCAGTTGGAACGTCAGAGCCTTTCATTCCATATGCGCCACCCTGAATCGTACAATGCTCCATTCAGTGAGTGCCCTAGCTGCCTGCCCTGATATGGCTCTCGGGCCAGATCGTATCCACTATCAGATGCTCAAACACCTCTCGGTGGACTGCCAGTGACACTTCCTAGACATTTTCTACTGTATATGGGTCGAGGGTGAATTGCCATCATAATGGCGGGAAAGCATCATTCCAGTGTTGAACTCTGGCTAGAACCCATTGAAGGTGGACAAACATCGCCCCATTAGCCTTACAAACGTTTAGTGCAAGTTGATTGAACACATGGTGAGCCTGAGGTTGAGTTTGCTACTTGAGTCTAGGAGCCTTCAGGCTTTGTCTCAGAGTGGGTTCCATCAGGCCTGCTCTGCCTCAATCAGGTTTGCCTGGAGTCCCTCATCGATACGGTGTTTGCCCACCTGATGTTGGGCAACTGGTTGCTATCTTCTTTTGACATGCAGAAGGCATACAATACAAAATGACATCACACACTCGCCACACTTCATGGGTGGGGTCTTAGCGACTTGTTCCAGATTTTTATTCAGACTTTGCTGTCGCTTCACTCCTTCCACATGTAAGTTGGTCCCATCGCGAGTCCAGGAGAATTGGGTCCTGAAACACCGTCTTGAGTGTCTGCCTCTTCTTAGCTGATATCTATGGGCTAGCTGCAGCTGTGGGACCGTCCTTATCAGCTTATTTGTATGCTGATGACTTTTGCCTGTACTACAGCTCCACTGAGATTGCAGTCGCTGAATGGCAGCAAGGTGCTGTCTTTGACTGTATCATGCTTCTTTTAGTTTCCGGCCACCAAGACTTGTCATGCATTCCTGCTGGGATCACATTCTTCAGCCTGAGCCACAGCTTTATCTTGATGGGGAATCTCTTGCTGCGGTGGAGATACTTCGGTTGTTGGGATCGCTTTTTGGTATGTGGTTTACCTGGCTATCACCTCGTTTCGTTCCCTCCCTCCCCCCCCCACCGAACCGCCACGTTTCGTTCCCCCCCCCCCCGAACCGCCTCGTTTCGTTCCCCCCCCACCGAACCGCCTCGTTTCGTTCCCCCCCCCACCGAACCGCCTCGTTTCGTTCCCCCCCCACCGAACCGCCTCGTTTCGTTCCCCCCCCACCGAACCGCCTCGTTTCGTTCCCCCCCCCACCGAACCGCCTCGTTTCGTTCCCCCCCCCACCGAACCGCCTCGTTTCGTTCCCCCCCCACCGAACCGCCTCGTTTCGTTCCCCCCCCACCGAACCGCCTCGTTTCGTTCCCCCCCCACCGAACCGCCTCGTTTCGTTCCCCCCCCACCGAACCGCCTCGTTTCGTTCCCCCCCCACCGAACCGCCTCGTTTCGTTCCCCCCCCACCGAACCGCCTCGTTTCGTTCCCCCCCCACCGAACCGCCTCGTTTCGTTCCCCCCCCACCGAACCGCCTCGTTTCGTTCCCCCCCCACCGAACCGCCTCGTTTCGTTCCCCCCCCACCGAACCGCCTCGTTTCGTTCCCCCCCCACCGAACCGCCTCGTTTCGTTCCCCCCCCACCGAACCGCCTCGTTTCGTTCCCCCCCCACCGAACCGCCTCGTTTCGTTCCCCCCCCACCGAACCGCCTCGTTTCGTTCCCCCCCCACCGAACCGCCTCGTTTCGTTCCCCCCCCACCGAACCGCCTCGTTTCGTTCCCCCCCCACCGAACCGCCTCGTTTCGTTCCCCCCCCACCGAACCGCCTCGTTTCGTTCCCCCCCCCACCGAACCGCCTCGTTTCGTTCCCCCCCCCACCGAACCGCCTCGTTTCGTTCCCCCCCCCACCGAACCGCCTCGTTTCGTTCCCCCCCCACCGAACCGCCTCGTTTCGTTCCCCCCCACCGAACCGCCTCGTTTCGTTCCCCCCCCACCGAACCGCCTCGTTTCGTTCCCCCCCCACCGAACCGCCTCGTTTCGTTCCCCCCCCACCGAACCGCCTCGTTTCGTTCCCCCCCCACCGAACCGCCTCGTTTCGTTCCCCCCCCACCGAACCGCCTCGTTTCGTTCCCCCCCCACCGAACCGCCTCGTTTCGTTCCCCCCCCACCGAACCGCCTCGTTTCGTTCCCCCCCCACCGAACCGCCTCGTTTCGTTCCCCCCCCACCGAACCGCCTCGTTTCGTTCCCCCCCCACCGAACCGCCTCGTTTCGTTCCCCCCCCACCGAACCGCCTCGTTTCGTTCCCCCCCCACCGAACCGCCTCGTTTCGTTCCCCCCCCACCGAACCGCCTCGTTTCGTTCCCCCCCCACCGAACCGCCTCGTTTCGTTCCCCCCCCACCGAACCGCCTCGTTTCGTTCCCCCCCCACCGAACCGCCTCGTTTCGTTCCCCCCCCACCGAACCGCCTCGTTTCGTTCCCCCCCCCCCCACCGAACCGCCTCGTTTCGTTCCCCCCCCCCCCACCGAACCGCCTCGTTTCGTTCCCCCCCCCCCCCCACCGAACCGCCTCGTTTCGTTCCCCCCCCCCCACCGAACCGCCTCGTTTCGTTCCCCCCCCCCCACCGAACCGCCTCGTTTCGTTCCCCCCCCCACCGAACCGCCTCGTTTCGTTCCCCCCCCCCCCACCGCCGAACCGCCTCGTTTCGTTCTCCCCCCCCCCCCGCCGAACCGCCTCGTTTCGTTCTCCCCCCCCCCTGCCGAACCGCCTCGTTTCGTTCTCCCCCCCCCCCGCCGAACCGCTTCGTTTCGTTTCGTTCTCCCCCCCCCGCCGAACCGCTTCGTTTCGTTTCGTTCCCCCCCCCCGCCGAACCGCTTCGTTTCGTTTCGTTCCCCCCCCCCGCCGAACCGCTTCGTTTCGTTTCGTTCCCCCCCCCCCCCGCCGAACCGCTTCGTTTCGTTTCGTTCCCCCCCCCCCCGCCGAACCGCTTCGTTTCGTTTCGTTCCCCCCCCCCCCGCCGAACCGCTTCGTTTCGTTTCGTTCCCCCCCCCCCCGCCGAACCGCTTCGTTTCGTTTCGTTCCCCCCCCCCCCGCCGAACCGCTTCGTTTCGTTTCGTTCCCCCCCCCCCCCGCCGAACCGCTTCGTTTCGTTTCGTTCCCCCCCCCCCCCGCCGAACCGTTTCGTTTCGTTCCCCCCCCCCCGCCGAACCGCTTCGTTTCGTTTCGTTCCCCCCCCCCCCCGCCGAACCGCTTCGTTTCGTTTCGTTCCCCCCCCCCCGCCGAACCGCTTCGTTTCGTTTCGTTCCCCCCCCCCCCCGCCGAACCGCTTCGTTTCGTTTCGTTCCCCCCCCCCGCCGAACCGCTTCGTTTCGTTCTCCCCCCCCCCGCCGAACCGCTTCGTTTCGTTCTCCCCCCCCGCCGAACCGCTTCGTTTCGTTCTCCCCCCCCCGCCGAACCGCTTCGTTTCGTTCTCCCCCCCCGCCGAACCGCTTCGTTTCGTTCTCCCCCCCCCGCCGAACCGCTTCGTTTCGTTCTCCCCCCCCCTGCCGAACCGCTTCGTTTCGTTCTCCCCCCCCCTGCCGAACCGCTTCGTTTCGTTCTCCCCCCCCCCCGCCGAACCGCTTCGTTTCGTTCTCCCCCCCCCCTGCCGAACCGCTTCGTTTCGTTCTCCCCCCCCCCCGCCGAACCGCTTCGTTTCGTTCTCCCCCCCTCCGTCGAACCGCTTCGTTTCGTTCTCCCCCCCTCCGTCGAACCGCTTCGTTTCGTTCTCCCCCCCTCCGTCGAACCGCTTCGTTTCGTTCTCCCCCCCTCCGTCGAACCGCTTCGTTTCGTTCTCCCCCCCCCCCCCCCGTCGAACCGCTTCGTTTAGACACGCACACGAAAGGAAAGATGAGAGGTCTCAAACGCCGCAGCGGAGAAAATGATAAAGAGAAGAGGTAAGGAATAGAGGACAAAGGAAGGAAGAAGACATACAAGCGAAGAAGGCGAAGAATGCGTTTCGTTTACGAGCGTCTGTCTCCAGACGTAGGCACAAACCATACTCCCAGTTGGGGAGAAAAGGAAGGAAAGAGCCAGAGGTGAGGGGTGGAGGGCGAAGATGGGGGATGGGGAAGGATGCGGTAAGGGAAGGTATGCAGCCCAGAAAGGAAGGAAGGCCACATTAGCTCGGGGTCCCGTGCTCGCTACGCACGTATCCACAAAAAGAGTTGTGGGCCCCCTGGGGGGGGGCAATCGTAATTGACGATGCCAATGGGTGAACATGTGAACAGGTAGGTGTGGTCTGTGGCGGAGCTCTATATCCAACAACGTGTGCTTAACAGTGGGCTCCAGAACATTTGCGCCTGCGCCTGCGCCAGCGTTGTACTCACGTCGTCACCGTTCATCATAAATCCTGTTTTCCAGAGTGGGCACACCTCTGACCTCCAAATTCTGCAAGGCGGCATGGATGTCCAGTACCTTGTCGGCAGGTCATGGTACGGTTGTCCTTGACCTACTGTCCACTGGTTCCGAAATTAGTAGCAGAGGAACAGCTGAGCAGCTTCGCAAACGTCAGGCCGTAACAATCTGCCCTTTATCGAAGTCGCTTACGCCAACTGTTTTCCCCCCTCATTTGCGCCTCGTATCGTCCCTAGACTCAAAACCCATTCCTCTCTGCTTCGCTTATGAACTTTCCCCACTGCATCCCATTCCAGTAACACCGTGTAGTGTCCCTTTTGCAATGTTCACCCTTATCGAGGTGAAACAAAATGACTGTATGTGACCCAAAATGAACTGCAAACATCGATTTATCAGCGAAAGGTAAAAACACTAACTACAAAAATATACAATATAGCTCGATAGATGCAGAAGACACATTTTTAGTGTATGAGACTATAATGTGTTAGTAATTAAAAGAAGTATTATCTCTGTAAGAGTATAAAACACAATGCAGTGTTCATTCTTCTGTCTAGTCTGTTTTGTTCTGTTTGTTCTGGTGTTAGCTGGAATAAGGTACGCAAGCTATTGTGCTGCGCTAGCATTTGTTTCTGTCGTAACGTAATTGCAAATATTTAATGGTGTAAACTGTGTCCTAGTAAGAGTATATTAGTATGAAGTGATCTCCGTGTGTTATTTAAAGAACTTACGCCACATTTATCTTATGAAAAAAATATTTAATGAAAATTATTTAGCACGTTTCCAGCTGCTGCGGAGCGAGTAACGGTGACCTCTCATTGTTAACAATTAGCCGCCATTACGCGGTACATTTAAAAATATTTCACAGCACAATGTCTGATACCCGAAGCGGAAGAAATTATGTAAAAATATTCAGTGAGATTAATTGAAGTAACCCAGTGAAATAATTTTATTAAAATTTGTCTATTTTCTATGATAGTGAACTGGAGCTGGGTAATACCACGCTATTGCATTTACAGTAATTTGTAGGGAGCCTGGCGCTCGATAAAAGCAGATATAATACGTAATTGGGAACCTACGAAATTCATTATTTTGCTTCTTATACACTCCTGGAAATTGAAAAAAGAACACATTGACACCGGTGTGTCAGACCCACCATACTTGCTCCGGACACTGCGAGAGGGCTGTACAAGCAATGATCACACGCACGGCACAGCGGACACACCAGGAACCGCGGTGTTGGCCGTCGAATGGCGCTAGCTGCGCAGCATTTGTGCACCGCCGCCGTCAGTGTCAGCCAGTTTGCCGTGGCATACGGAGCTCCATCGCAGTCTTTAACACTGGTAGCATGCCGCGACAGCGTGGACGTGAACCGTATGTGCAGTTGACGGACTTTGAGCGAGGGCGTATAGTGGGCATGCGGGAGGCCGGGTGGACGTACCGCCGAATTGCTCAACACGTGGCGCGTGAGGTCTCCACAGTACATCGATGTTGTCGCCAGTGGTCGGCGGAAGGTGCACGTGCCCGTCGACCTGGGACCGGACCGCAGCGACGCACGGATGCACGCCAAGACTGTTGCTCCTGGGGTATCGGCGAGGACCATTCGCAACCGTCTCCATGAAGCTGGGCTACGATCCCGCACACCGTTAGGCCGTCTTCCGCTCACGCCCCAACATCGTGCAGCCCGCCTCCAGTGGTGTCGCGACAGGCGTGAATGGAGGGACGAATGGAGACGTGTCGTCTTCAGCGATGAGAGTCGCTTCTGCCTTGGTGCCAATGATGGTCGTATGCGTGTTTGGCGCCGTGCAGGTGAGCGCCACAATCAGGACTGCATACGACCGAGGCACACAGGGCCAACACCCGGCATCATGGTGTGGGGAGCGATCTCCTACACTGGCCGTACACCACTGGTGATCGTCGAGGGGACACTGAATAGTGCACGGTACATCCAAACCGTCATCGAACCCATCGTTCTACCATTCCTAGACCGGCAAGGGAACTTATTGTTCCAACAGGACAATGCACGTCCGCATGTATCCCGTGCCACCCAACGTGCTCTAGAAGGTGTAAGTCAACTACCCTGGCCAGCAAGATCTCCGGATCTGTCCCCCATTGAGCACGTTTGGGACTGGATGAAGCGTCGTCTCACGCGGTCTGCACGTCCAGCACGAACGCAGGTCCAACTGAGGCGCCAGGTGGAAATGGCATGGCAAGCCGTTCCACAGGACTACATCCAGCATCTCTACGATCGTCTCCATGGGAGAATAGCAGCCTGCAGTGCTGCGAAAGGTGGATATACACTGAACTAGTGCCGACATTGTGCATGCTCTGTTGCCTGTGTCTATGTCCCCCCCCCCACCGAACCTCCTCGTTTCGTTCCCCCCCCCACCGAACCTCCTCGTTTCGTTCCCCCCCCCCCCAACGAACCTCCTCGTTTCGTCGCCCCCCCACCGAACCTCCTCGTTTCGTTCCCCCCCCCACCGAACCTCCTCGTTTCGTTCCCCCCCCCCCACCGAACCTCCTCGTTTCGTTCCCCCCCCCCCCACCGAACCTCCTCGTTTCGTTCCCCCCCCCCCACCGAACCTCCTCGTTTCGTTCCCCCCCCCCACCGAACCTCCTCGTTTCGTTCCCCCCCCCCCCGCCGAACCTCCTCGTTTCGTTCCCCCCCCCCCCGCCGAACCTCCTCGTTTCGTTCCCCCCCCCCCGCCGAACCGCGCGTTTCGTTCCCCCCCCCCCACCGAACCGCCTCGTTTCGTTCCACCCCCCCCACCGAACCGCCTCGTTTCGTTCCCCCCCCCCACCCAACCGCCTCGTTTCGTTCCCCCCCCACCCAACCGCCTCGTTTCGTTCCCCCCCCCCCACCCAACCGCCTCGTTTCGTTCCCCCCCCCACCCAACCGCCTCGTTTCGTTCCCCCCCCCCCACCCAACCGCCTCGTTTCGTTCCTCCCCCCCACCCAACCGCCTCGTTTCGTTCCCCCACCCCACACCACCCCACCATTGGGTGGCTTACCGAGTATAAATGTAGATGTAGATGTAGATACATAGTATCTCTTTTACATCTACATCTACATCCATACTCCGCAAGCCACCTGACGGTGTGTGGCGGAGGGTACCTTGAGTACCTCTATCGGTTCTCCCTTCTATTCCAGTCTCATATTGTTTGTGGAAAGAAGGATTGTCCGTATGCCTCTGTGTGGGCTCTAATCTCTCTGATTTTATCCTCATGGTCTCTTCACGAGATATACGTAGGAGGGAGCAATATACTGCTTGACTCTTTGGTGAAGGTATGTTCTCAAAACTTCAACAAAAGCCCGTACCGAGCTACTGAGCATCTCTCCTGTAGAGTCTTCCACTGGAGTTTATCAATCATCTCTGTAATGCTTTCGCGATTACTAAATGATCCTGTAACAAAGCGCGCTGCTCTCCGTTGGATCTTCTCTATATCTTCCGTCAACCCTATCTGGTACGGATCCCACACTACTGAGCAGTATTCAAGCAGTGGGCGAACAAACATACTGTAACCTACTTCCTTTGTTTTCCGATTGCATTTCCTTAGGATTCTTCCAATGAATCTGTCTGGCATCTGCTTTACCGACGATCAACATTATATGATCATTCCATTTTAAATCACTCCTAATGCGTACTCCCAGATAATTTATGGTATTAACTGCTTCCAGTTGCTGACCTGCTATTTTGTAGCTAAATGATAAAGGATCTATCTTTCTGTGTATTTGCAGCATATTACACTTGTCTACATTGAGATTCAATTGCCATTCCCTGCGCCATGCGTCGATTTGCTGCAGATCCTCCTGCATTTCAGTACAATTTTCCATTGTTACAACCTCTCGATACACCACAGATCTGCAAAAAGCCTCAGTGAACTTCCGATGTCATCCACCAGGTCATTTATGTATATTGTGAATAGCAACAGTCCTATGACACTCCCCTGCGGCACACCTGAAATCACTCTTACTTCGGAGGACTTCTCTCCATTGAGAATGACATGCTGCGTCCTGTTATCTAGGAACTCCTCAATCCAATCACACAATTGGTCTGATAGTCCATATGCTCTTACTTTGTTCATTAAACGACTGTGAGGAACTGTATCGTACGCCTTGCTGCAGTCAAGAAACACGGCATCTACCTGTGAACCCGTGTCTATGGCCCTCTGAGTCTCGTGGACGAATAGCACGAGCTGGGTTTCACATGACCGTCTTTTTCGAAACCCATGCTGAGTCCTACAGAGTAGATTTCTAGTCTCCAGGAAAGTCATTATACTCGAACACAATACATGTTCCAAAATTCTACAACTGATCGACGTTAGAGATATAGGTCTATAGTTCTGCACATCTGTTCGACTTCCCTTCTTGAAAACGGGGATAACCTGTGCCCTTTTCCAATCCTTTGGAACGCTACGCTCTTCTAGAGACCTACGGTACACCGCTCCAAGAAGGGGGGCAAGTTCCTTCGCGTACTCTGTGTAAAATTGAACTGGTATCCCATCAGGTCCAGAGGCCTTTCCTCTTTTAAGCGATTTTAATTGTTTCTCTATCCCTCTGTTGTCTATTTCAATATCTACCATTTTGTCATCTGTGCAACAATCTAGAGAAGGAACTACAGTGCATCCCAAACATGGTACCTCGTTTGGTTTTCCCCCACCCCTCCTCCCAAACATCGTACCTCGCGTAGTTTGCTGAAAGAACTGGCCATTGACCTTTTCCTTTTGTGCTGGATGCACACGCATTGCCTGAACTCTCACGTGACTCGGTAAGGTTGTCTGCCGCGAGTATTGAGTGTAATGGACAGGGGCACTACGAATGTAGTGTGCGGACATTAACTTGGGAATGTGGGTCACACGGTGAGCGTGCAAGGGATAAATCCCTGCAGTTGCAGTATCCTCTGTGCCCTCGGTGGCTCAGATGGACAGAGCATCTGCCATGTAAGCATGAGATCCTGGGTTCGAATCCGAGTTGGGCACACATTTTCAACTGGCCCTGTTGATGTATATCAACGCCTGATGACAGCTTGGGGTCTTGATTTAATTATCAATTCGAACATAGTTAATATCAAACACACGTAGCGAGGTGGCGCAGTTGTAATCACACTGTACCCGCATCCCGTCATCCTGATGTACGTTTTCCGTGGTTTTCCTAAATCACGTCAGGTAAATACCGGGTTTCCTATGAAAGGGTATGGGCGACTTCCTCACTCACCTTTCTCTAATCCGATGGGACCAAACAGCTCGCTGTTGGGTCCCCTTCCACCAACCATCCAATGAGATATCAACAGATAGAGAAACTTTGTCAGTAATTAATTCTTAAGGAAATACGAGAAATTAGTTCTGTTGATTCAAATTGTGTAATACGTTCTTTTGGGTCGGTTCTGCGCCAGAGCCTTCAACAAAGAGCTGCGATTTGTAGAGAGCAATGTTCGTCCTCAGTCTTCATCGATCTCGCTTGAGCCATTCGTTTCTCGGCGCTTGTACATTCGATACTGCGGCTCTTTTTGGAAAAAATAAAGCATATCACAACGGCTAAAACAGACAACATACAAATTGTTAAAGAACAAAATATTCAATAGCAAAAATAAGGGCCAACGCTGGAAGCGTACCTACATGAGGGTACTATGAGGGTACACACACACTCCGCACACAATACCACATGTCCATGGTGTTAAATGTCTCGGGTGACAATTCGTGCAAACGCAGTAAATGGCATGGGGATGCACATTCTTCCATTCCGAACACATCAAATCTCTCACGCCTTGGCGAACAGGAGTTTTTTGTTGCGTGTGACTGATCACTCCCATATGCGAAGTGGTCTGAAAAGGTGACTTGCCTTATTACATTATTATTTACATAAGTAAAATATTCGAGGATTTATGAATCTAATCCAGTCCTCTAGCGAAAATAGTACTTACTTATGTGCTGCCAATGCCGTGTAGGCGTAGGTAGAAACATCTTCTGCATCCAGACCGCTCTGTCAGTCATAAAATATAGTCCTGTCAATGTTTCTTTTGGAAACTGTGCCGGAAAAAACTTGTTTTTCCCAGTGACACCACTTGGGGATGTATGATTCTCATTAAAGGGCTTTAACTCCTGTGGAATTTACTCTAGTATAACATTATTATTGCAGAAAATGACCAGTTTGCTGTTTAATGCACCACCTCCGGGTATATTGTTACCTTCTTTGACAACAGGTATTTCATGGTAATAATGTCAATACCCCTTTAGACTAAATTTCGTTAGTTCTTAAATATTTTAAGTAGAAGGTGCGCCAGTGCTTGTTGATATTAATCGAAAAGCATCCTCTGAAAAAATTCACTATTGTACCAGTTTAAGTTGTTAGTATTAGTCAGGCACTTGAAAACATGTATCAACAGACTTTTGTAGATAAAAGAGGGACAGACTCCTAACTCTTGTAACGTACTTCCTAGAAGCTTGTTGCAGTGTAGAGATACATCAGCATAGTACAGATGAAAAAATGTGTCCATAATCCGGTGCTGCAACGCATCGAACTTGTTAGGATTGATAAACTGTTGGAATACTGTCACTGTCAAACGTTTGAATCACAACGGACAGCAAATGAATTACTCATGATAAGAAGTCAAAAACGGTATGTGCCAGTTTCTGTAAGAGTTGAAGAAGGAAATTGGTCAAAGATTGTACACTAGCACTGTTTTTCTAGTTCCGCAGTTTATAAACATAAATGTATTTGTGAAGTTGCAAACAAAGTTGTCATTAACAGTACAAATTAACATCCGTGAAACAACCTGCACTTCCAATGCAATATAGTATTAGCAAAAGCGATGGTGAAAAATCTTTAGTTCTAAGAGGTTACCTCTATGAAACGTCCCCTTAGAACAATGGTACATGACTGTGCTTAAACTGACACACAATAATTTTAGCGCAACGCAATCTGACTTTCAATAATCCCTACAAAAGAATGGCCCTGACTAACATTAACCTATACCTTCCACAAATCGCTTACCTCACAAAGATCTTCGTTACTCGAACTACTGCAATACAGCGAGCGCCACTACTGCCAGCTAAATAAAAGATTCAAACTACTGAAGGCACTAACTACTGATAGGCATAGTTAGCAAATGAAAGATTTTGATAGAGAACAAACAATGTATTTACCTTAATAGTGTCGAAAAGTCACAATATACATAGCAGTTCATGACATCCAGTCTTACAAATTACAAAACTCTGCCATTTCTCTCCCCACAGCCACCACTGCTGGCGGCTCACCTCCAGCTGCGCAACGCTACAATAGCCAACAACAATGCAAACCAGCCACAGACTGCACACAGCACAGCCAGTGGTGTTCATACAGAGCGCTACGTGGCGTTACCAATATAAAAACCACAGCCTACTTACACCTTAATCACCGAACAATATCCACTACATTGGGTGCATATAATACGTACATCTGTAGAGACATCGTTGACGTGGATCATTGAAACCGAAGCATATTATCTTAGAAGATGGTCTCGTATAATAATTTCAGATTTAGCACTACTGAAAACATATTTTCTGTCTTACAGTGCACATAAAGAGAAGATTGATGAGAATTACTAATATCAGAGTGTGTTGATCAAAGACTACATCAAAACGATGATAAGAACAAGCAAAGCTTTTGGTCACAGACACAAGAGTTCATCTAAATTGCTGTAGTTGGCCTTCCGCATCTTTCAGTGGTACAAACTTTTAGTGACACCAGAGATGACGCAGAGATAAATACAGTAAAGAAAATATTTGTGGAAGTAATACGGTACTATTCACGTTTTCATTATAAAATCACATAGTAAGTTACTTCATGTATGTATAGTAAAAGCTATGAAAACGTACGATAAACGATACTCAGATTAAAGTTACTTAAGATGATACATGTATGGTCTACTGATTTGACAAGACGTCAATGTCGAACTGACATAACTACCTCTAAGAAAATTTGTAATGAAGATTCCTATTGTCAAGATGCTTTCAATATATCACTGAAATTACTAACAAACAGTTTTTGTTTTGTTATTTCTAACTGTACGTGCAACATTACATTAGTGTTTCGATTAAAATGCATGTGTTGAAAACCTCAAAGAACGACATTAAGGTTGTCGGTGTCCACCCTATGAAGAAGCTGCGGAGTTCCCAGTCTTGCCCACAAAGTATCCCACGGTATGCAGACGTTCTACAGACGTTCCAGTCTCTAGCAAAACCATCGCAACAAATAAAATTAAGCAAGACGACCATCAATGGATGATGGGTCGCCATAAAGGCAAATCCTACTTCAAATTGTCTAGATGTCGGTAAGTCTCATTTGTATTAACGACCAACCAATATGGGCATTAGTGGAGTCTGGGTCGTTCTTTTCTGTGGTACCGGATGTTTATGGTCATCAGCTGAATAAAATGGTTTCGAGTTCCGTATTCATTGTGATGAATGGCACACATGGAAAATAAGTCAGACAGGCTCCTGTGTTCAGAGAACTTTTCATGACCGCATACAGCTCTTCAAAGATGTCGTTTCACCCACCAGGATACAGTGATGTCTCTCGATGGGACTTCCTGCAGGGATTGCTGGTAGTCATGACGTGGAAGATCGGAGCTCTAAATTGACGGAGTTGATGTGTACCGGGCGGCAACTGTAGGAGAACTTGGAGCAGAAGTCAGAACCAACAACTGCAACGAGGCCGCAGCCAGACAGCAAATGCTGGTCACTGAACTACGCGATCGTCTCCCTCGTCGGACCACGAGCGCCAAAATCAGTCCACAAGTCACGGACATCGGTCGTCCCTCTTCCTTGATCAACGCCCCCTCAGCAACAGCAAGTCTCCCATGACAACGACCCAGGTGTCAATGCCCTGGGCCATCCATCGACAAGCTACTTAGGCTCGAATGAGTTCCGCGTCGTCGACGGTTACGCCTGACCCCGGTGACTGCCCTGGTCGTCATTGCCCATCGACGCAGCGCCGGGAACCAGAATTCCAAAGGCTGGCCCACCCGCGTCCGTCACATTAGGGCACAGCACCCGGCGCCTGTTGCGTGTCAACTGGGAATCCTCGCTGTGAACTCTGCCGCACTGGACAGCAAAGGAGGGACCTCTGCTTGTCAGTCCTGCCCGGGCAGGCAACATCGTGCCATCCGCCCCGCCCCCCTGCCCCCCGCTGCTCCTCGCCGTCGGTCCAGAGATTGACTCCGGTCATCGGATCGCCGTGTCATTGGAACGACGAGACCTTCCGCATTAGTGGTGGTCTGGTGGCCGCCCGTGACCGCAGAGCGGCCGCATCCTGCTGTCTAAACTCGTGTCGCATTCCGGAGACGCCAGCGCAGCTCTCCGTCTCCCGAGCAGCCCGTGCACGCTGCCTACCAAACGTCAACGTCTGCAGCTGCGACTCCGAAATATTACGAGGAACACCGGACAGCGCCAGAGAACGGAGCACAAGCAGAAGAGTCACACTAACCGTATTAGTTCGTAAGGAACTACTAAATATTTCCTGTATCTTGACGAGGACCCCATTCTGCTGCTGTCAACATCATCCATGTTAGCCCAGCTTGAACCCAGACAGCCTACAGTTCTCGCCTTCACAACTGAGGTCACGCAACGACTATTGCTCTGAACAAAAATCTACCATTGGATGCACCCATGTCCCACATCAACAAGAAGTAGTGTGTTAAGGAAGCACTGGGTCGTTGTCAAATTCTACTTGACTGCAAAACAGTATTTAGCATCACGAAAGGAATCCCGCTTATTACTCAGCGCTCTGAAAAGTTGTATCTGGCAAAATTAAACGTAATACAGGATGATTAGCAGAAGATCCTGCAAAACAATGAGCTTTCCCTGTATCCTTAGTCATAACCTGTGCTACTCGTAAAGACAATTGGCACTTGGTGTTTCTGCGTCAATAATCGGCTTACAAACAAAAACACCAAAATAGGATATACACACATTGCCACGAACTCAACGTTTTGGATTGTTTGAAGGGAGCAGAATAATTCTCCGGTATCTATAAGCTGACTGGCTGCCAGCAGATAAAGGGTAACGGGGAAACGATAATGCCTCAAAGCCTCTACGAGATCGAAATTCAGTCGTGTAATAAATACAATGCTCCAGTCATCTTAGAAATTCGGACAGCCTGATTCGACGTCATTAATAGAAGACATATTTGCTATCTGGATAAAATCTGTTTCTTCGACGAAGCTGAAGAACATAAGAGTCAATCGCAATTCGGTAAAGACCCTAACCGTAGTCAAATAAAAAAAAAATTGAGCCACCGAGCTATTGGAAATGGAATCAGTCAGAAACGGTAATACCCGTAAAAGATATTACAGCTCTCTAACACAATCGCGCTGTGAAAGGCTTCCAAAGATTGAGCTCTTAAAAGAACTGTTGCAGTGAGACGCCAAATGTTTCGGCGGCTAGGATATATATAATATATATACACGGAATTACACATTAATGATAGTGATTGCGTACTAGGTACAACTGTAACGTAAAACGAGGGGAACGCTGAAAGTGATTGCTTACGCCTCCAGGATACTCTCCCAAGTCCGAGAAGGGCAAGTTCACGACAGAGAAAGTGCAGACCATTCACTATTGTGATCTACCATCCTTCTTCATCCTCGATGACAATCGTGAAGCATCCATTCGGACGTTGTGCGAGATGACAGCTGAGCTTCCAGGAATAGGTAGCCACAATAGTATACAAAAATTGAGTAGACGTAAGGATGGTGACTGTCTTTTGAGGAATACATTGGCGAAGTGTAACGATGCTACAGATATCAGTCATTGCTGATGTGACGAATATTGCAACCGAACAATATCAAGATCAAACGTTATCGATTATTGTAGGGACCTAAAAGAAGAGGGATATCGTAAAGGGCGAATTAAAACTAGCGGAAGCCAAGTTGTGTAACAGGAATAACGACTCGGTATGAAGGAAGTGTGGTGTTAGGCGTCTCATTTCGCTTACGACGAGCCATACTAAATAAAGCATTTTCATTTCAGAGCGAAGGAAGGTTGCTTGGGATTTGCAATGACCGTTCATACAAACAAGTGTTACTGCCCAACCAATACCGGTATGTTAGATTCTTTGTAAACCACAGTGGGAAATGTATACGACAAGCGAATCTGCTTCACTTACCCAGTACATGGGTTACCCGTTTCTCCTGTCGTTGATGTGTTCCACCAAATGGCAGTGGGTCTCTTCAGAATTGCCTGAAATGTCAGTACGCAAGTAGTAGAGCGCATGGACTTCGTCACCCACTACATCGTCACTGAATTTATAGAGAATGCCAAAGCTCGGGAATTCGGCAGATTTATTTTAAAATATAGCATTACAGGACTCAGATACCACGTGTAATGATTTCATTGTGGATGAGTTCAGACAAAACTGATGTCAAAAGAATTTCACCATTGAATATAGTCCACAAGGTGACAACTGTGTGTGAATATTCTTACGGAAAGTTTTAATAAGACGTTGGAACATTGTTCGCCGCCATTGTGTAGCCAAAGCGAGACAGATGCAATGCTGTCTGCCGAGACAGTAGTATACAGCACCGTGAAACATGACGCTGTTTTTCTCATCGCTGGCGGGGAACCTGAGACAACCTAAACTTTGTGTTTTCCTTCAGTATGGACATAGCAATTCCTGACAATCAGAAGCTCAGGATGAGGTCGGTAAACAATATAACCTAATCGCCCTCCTGTTAGCTACGACCAGGTGACGTGCTATAGATATTTCCAAGTGTGCAGAAGACGAAACTATGGGAAAAATTATCAAAGCGCGTCTCCTGTCCGTGACCCTACGTCACTTGCGAGATGTCACCTACGAAGTCGAGGCTTTCGCGACCCACCATCGAAAAGACGAGCGCAGGAACTATGTGGATTTGCTTCACGTGAAGGCGTACCACAGTTTTGAGACATATCGAAAACATCTATTGCTGCACTAAGCAACACGTGATGACGTGCTAGACCATCGCCGTGCTTCACCGGACGAGAGTCAATATGAGCGCTGCTGTGAGGGTGATACCGTGACTACACGATGAGAACCCAAAGACACACCAGAACTGCCGTGCTCTATGAAATTTTTAGACAAGATTCGCTTGCGGAATATTGGTGTGAAATTAAAGGAACCCACCCTTTAACGGTATACGCGAAAGACATCACAATTTAGCAGAAAATGTATTCGAAACTGGGATAATTCTAATGAGATTGCTGTGAACAGTCAAGTATTGCTGCGAAGATGTACAGTGATGGGAATGAACACGAGAACCAGCAATAACTCAGTTCAGTACGAGAACAGCTATAAAAGTAACAGTACAATGACGCACTGTTGTTCAGTTAACAGTATAAACGTAAATAAATCAATGCCCGAACCGAGAACAGCGGCACTTTAGGAATTGTCTTGAGTAAGGGACGGATATCACACTGCTGAAATAAGAACGGTGACACCCATTTAAATAAGGGAGTGTATCCTAGTAACAGAAGTACAGTGAAGGAAAAGAGGGAAAGAAGCCTTCAATATGACTCCAACTTCCGCACTCCTTCACAGAGCGCCCACAAATCCGACAAGCAGAGACATAGTTAGGTATGTATCGCAGAAAAACCCAAACCAGGTCATTAGTGGTTACCTAAACTGTTTTGAATCAGAAAGACCACAAGACCAGTTTAATTTTTCTGCTGAATTAAAACACCTAAATAAGTCGAAACTGCAGGATGTGAGGTACTAAAACACCGTGCGTTTACTGAGTACATACATGCAGCTCCCAAAGCATGTATCGAAATAAAGATTTTAAATTTGGAAAAAATCTGCAAACATCCATATTAAAAATTGCATGATTCCTCTATGTTATTCCTAAAAGCCAAAGTTGACGAAGGCCATTATGCGGTATAACGCACAGAGGCAGAGGTACTAAACAATGTTCAGAAATTAGAATGATCAGGCATCGGGGTCCACATTTTATATGGATGGCAGCAAAAAAAAAGACAGTCGAATTACTAAAGGTCAAAAGAAAACGGTGGAAACGCTAAATACGTCTAAAGCGAAAATTGTATGAGGATGACTTCACTTCCCTGCATCACTCGCTGAAGCATGCTACAAATAATACGAATTCTGATTTATTAAATCCGAACAAAAAATGGGATGGTAGTCAGACGCCAGGAAATGATACTGAAGGAAATCTATGGTAGTTTTGAAAAACTCCACTCCGAAAAATCCTGTATTTTGACAAACCTCTTGCGACTTCCCTGGCAGTACATCTCCATACCTTTCAGACGATGGCTTCTTCGGAAGTGCCACGACAAAAAATAATTCTCAAGACCAAGTAATTTAGCTAGAAAGTTCAATTGGTAGCTCAAAAACTAAAGAGAATGTGCGATGAAAATTACCGCTATAAAATGGAAAAGAAGCATCAGAGAAATTGCAGTGAACCGTAGTGGAGAATTACATGCACCAGGTGTAAGAGAAAATATAGCAACTCACGGATCCTCACCAAAGCTCATAACACAGCACACATTTCTGTTACGAAAACTGACAGCTAGAAGAAACTCGAAGATAAACGTTATGTGGAAAGCGGATAACAAAGCATCTATACAAGACGATGTCCACATAGTTACAAACCAACTTTTTTCAAGTTGTTGGACACCATGGTTTTCAATAATCTATTGACTTAGGAAATGTAAACGTTCGCATCCAGCATCTGAGGACGTTTCATACTGAACGGAGTTTTGAGAAACTTAATACAGGATAGTTGAAATAGAGCCATGATGTGGGCAAGAAGTGTGTAGGCAAAAAAGAGAAACCCAACTGTTAGATGTAGACTGAACTACAGTTAAGCAAAACTTCAGTCACAGTTGAATACCTTCTGATCCCGTAACAGTATCATAAGGAATCACTCAACAACACTTAGGACCGACGAACGACTGTGCGAAAAAGGACTCAACTGATGCAAACAGTGCCTTTGAAAGAAAGGGTTTACGACAAAAAAGACTTACTGGTTCAAGGATTTCTAATCAGTTACATAAAGGGAGAAATAAAAGTAGAAAAACGAGCCATTATGTGTTTCACGAATAAGGAAGATCGTCAACAATAAGATACTGTTGAATCTAATTACAGTTTTTGTGTCTGTGGGTAAAAGGTCTCGAAGCACCAGCGGTGCCGCAGATAGGCCCCACCGCTCCTGCGGCGAGGCCCAAATCTGCAGCACGTGGAAAATTCGGAGACATGAGAGTTCTGAAGTCATTTACATAAAAGGAATTAAAAGAATAAATATGGCTCTGTGGTCAAGTGCAAAAAGCAGTAAATGGAATAGACGAGAAAAAGTAATAATATAGTGGTTACTGCAAGACTTCCACAAATTAGTGAATAGCTGTGGCTACAATAACAAGATGTAACATAAGTAGACAAGAACTGTGTGCAGTGAAAAAGTGTTCGCTACTTTGCGTCTCATATTTGAAATTGTAAAACAGTTGGAGGAAGACGTGTATTCATTTGTGTCCTTTGCAGTGGTGCAGCTACTATAGTAACGGGGTGGCTACGGCTACGTCCACGTCATCGGTTCGATTCCCCCCTCTTGCAATTACTTATCTAAGTTCGCGTTAAGTGGAATGGTCTGTTTGACAAACCTACCATCATACCTGGTAGTCGATTTCGGATTCAGTGAGGATAGTCTTATTTATTTGAAATGCTGTTTCACACTGATTATTCTAAACCCTCAATTTTTTGTTAAGTATTGTACCAATTAATGGAAATGTCATGTACCTGCCTTTATTTATGAATGTTGTTTTCAATTCTGTTCAGTTCTTAAGCTTTAGTTTCTGCGTATAAATGTTCCATAATTTTAGGAAATCATGTAACTTTTTCTTGCGTTTGGCTGTATGGCATGATGGTGGATAATACAATCAGCAGTTGCTGACGCGCAGAAAACATTGAACGTATTGTTTGCTTTTAAAGGGACAGGTCTCATGTATGACAAACATTCTCATGTAAATCAAACTAAATAGTGAAAACCATTCAAGGTATTATGAAGTTAATTTATTTGATCAGAATCTGCCATTGAAGAGAATAAATAGCACAATGTTATTTAAACAAGATACATTGATACGTTAACATCGTTCACTGATAGAAAAAGGTAGCGGTATGTGCGAGTTTATGTTCATTAATTAGGTTCATAAGATACAGATACGTACGTATATATATTGTATATTTAAATATTAATTATAAGTCTTTCAAATTTTGCCTAAGATGGCTCAAAGTACCAAAAGAATTTTCTGTCCGTTTTTGGAACATGATCCAATACTGAGGACTACAACCCTTCCTAATGCTGTAAAAATTTGCAGAACACTAGGAAGTGCTTTTCTTAATAAGTTGGCTATTTTTACGTGCATCAGATAGTGCTCTAAACTTAGAAGCAAATAGATTCGTAACTATGCAGGACTTTGTCTCCAGGTTAGTGTAGAGAGAGGAACATAATGTAACGCAATTTTTATAGTTACGAATTTCCTCTGAGGTGGTTTCGTTTATCCCCCCCCACATCATTTTTTCAAAATTGGGAATTTTCTGGATATTCATCCTTAAACGCAGTTACAAAAGACTTTCTTCTATCTGCTGGAGGAGAAATAGTTCTGAAATTTATCATGGCTTTTGTTGATAACCGTGCTGTCTATATTTCGGTTGTATCTTGATCTGATTCGTCCTTTGCTATGTGACCTGACACAACCTCGGTGATTTTAGCTATTCACGTGCTAAACCCATGCGTGCTTCTTTTAACAAGGACAAATGCCGATGTATCACATGAAATTCTCTCTTCAATATATTAAGAAATATTCGAACAAACGAAGTGTCGCAGATGGGGTGCTATTGAAGGATGTTGCAAGTCAGGTGGACTGATAACAAAACAGGAGGATCTGTATAGAAATCGAAGCAGAGGATCCTGTGCAAAAGCTGGCTAGGAGGGGGGACGGGTTGATCCGCCTGTTAACACATCAAGGAATTCCATGCATTGTACTCCATGGATTTGTAGATTGTAAGAACTGTAGGAGATGACAGGAAATGGAATATATCCAACAAATAATGGAGAGCGTTGTGTAAAAGTGCTGCTCCAAGAAGAGGAGGTGGGCACAGGAGAGCAGTTGGTAATGGGCCAGGTCAAATCAGGCTGAAGACCGATTACCTCAAGTAATTGTTAGAATGTATTTTAATTCTTCAATTAGATGTTCTGTTTGATTATTTTTTACCAGCACAATCCTGAAACGCGAATATGTATTCAATATTTACACTACTTTCCCTTGTAAGTTGGAAAAGTTTTGTTATGTAGAAGTATCTAATAGCTTCTGTCTCACTAATAATGAATCCATTAAAAGCAGCACTTACCCAATTTACTACACGAATTGTAATAGTTTGCCTACATCTGAAGTACATGTAGTTTCTTCTGTAATGTGTCTGTCTTAAGACGAGATCGAGGGTAACATATTTCACATTTAAACATTTCATCTGAATGAGACACAAAACAGTAACGTTATACTGACACTGTAGAGTGTCACACCAGTGTCACGTGTTTTTCATCTGTGCTGTTTAAAGTACCACACAAAGAATCGATGGAACAGTAACTTAAGGGAACTCACCTAGTATAAGCTCTCTGTAAGTCACACATTTTGTATCGTTCATATAAGGACAACATGTCACACCAATTGTAGTGGATATAGCTGGATGACAAAGTTATTGCCTTGAACCCAAGTTATCACGGTATAACTTCCAAAGATGATGACAGGGGTTCCATTATCAGTGTACTTTCTGTTTTACGTAGTATTATGTTACGTAGATGGCAAATGGAATAAATTTATTGTCGTTGAAAGTGCGTCACTAAACACTTCACACTAGCATTATTGCTTTCGTTGTAAAGTCGATTAATACAGAAACAGTGTCAGATACCATGAGCAAATACATTCTTTGTGCTGTCTCTCGTGATTGGAACCTTTCAAAGTGATATACCAACAGTGAAAAAGTGTCAAGAGGTTCGATGCGTTGTGCTGTTGTACTATTTTCCTAACCACGTTCAGTTGTATGTATTAAGTTCTCTTTGGTTCTCACTTTTGACGACAGGCTGCTTGGATGTTGAAGAGGCCTAACTAATAAGGCACTGCTTGCACCTGTACCTGAAACAGATGGTGCTTCCAATAAATGTCTTGAAAACAACTGCATAGTGCTTGACTTGAGCAGTAGGGACTTCCGCATTGTTAGGCTCATACCTGGGGCTTTCTTTTAAGAACTGTCATTTGTCGAGACTTCACACAGGTAGGGTCATCATCATGTGGGGGGGGGGGGGGCGGAGGAGGAGGGAGGGAGGGAGGTGGTAGTGGTTCACCTGTAGCTGTAGCTGTAGGCGATGGCTCTCTCTCATGTAGGAGGTGAAGGTGAGAAATTTTGTAACTTGGTGACATAGGTGGGAATTCCTCGCTTGCTGTACTTTCTCCAGTTGGAATGGTCTTGATGGAGATACTATTGGGTAACTTGGCTGTCTGCCACGTGGAGCAGCAGTAAGTGATCATACCACACGTGCTGGAGGTGAAACAGGCAAGTCAAATAGCTTTGGTGATAGCTATGCAGGTAGGGGAAGTACGGCAGATCCACTGGTAGGTGGTGTCAAATCTTTAGTGTGCTGTGACCAGTATTGAAACGTAAGTTTTCCTAGAACCCATTTTTGTAAACCCTCGTCCACAATTTCCTAAAGGTCGCATCGCTACTGCTGTAACGGTAGGCAGAGTCTGTAAGTTGGTGCAGTACACCACTAAGACAATTTCTTCCTGACACACATTACACAGCATAGGTTTCCCTACCAATGTGACGTGTTGTATAGTGAAACCTGCAACACTGCGTGCAATATAATACAAAAAAGGCCCTCAATGGCTGCTGGAAAATAATCGTAGGTAACCTTCTTAGTACATAGCAAATGCAATTTAAAACTACTGTCTGTTCACTTCCAAGAGTTCACGAAACGGCGTTCCCTGTCTGTCCGCCCTGGACCATGATCTATAACCAAGTGGGCGAGAGCTGCTCTTCCATCTTCCGTGTAGGCTTTCTCCATTGTCCAGTCATTGGTGGATTGTACTCGGCGGCACTTGACCGAGGCGAAGTCGATATCTTCATCCTCAGCGCCACCTGTGGCGCTGGTGGAAGCTGCGCAAGTGGCACCAGCTTGCATCTTCACGCGTGTGATGATACTGCCCTGGCTGTGTCTTGTTCGGAAAAACACAGCACCTATGATGCCAGATGGTGGTGGTGGTGGTGGTGGTGTAGGTAGCTCAAATGACTTTGCAGGAGATGGCAATGGAATTCTAGATGGTTTGACTAAGGAACTCAGAAAAAGTGATGGTGATGTAAACTCCATCCATAGAGCAGCTTGTATGGTGGTGGGGTGGAATTTCAGTGGGGGTGGAATTTCAGTGGGGGTGGAATTTCAGTGGGGGTGGAATTTCAGTGGGGGTGGAATTTCAGTGGGGGTGGAATTTCAGTGGGGGTGGAATTTCAGTGGGGGTGGAATTTCAGTGGGGGTGGAATTTCAGTGGGGGTGGAATTTCAGTGGGGGTGGAATTTCAGTGGGGGTGGAATTTCAGTGGGGGTGGAATTTCAGTGGGGGTGGAATTTCAGTGGGGGTGGAATTTCAGTGGGGGTGGAATTTCAGTGGGGGTGGAATTTCAGTGGGGGTGGAATTTCAGTGGGGGTGGAATTTCAGTGGGGGTGGAATTTCAGTGGGGGTGGAATTTCAGTGGGGGTGGAATTTCAGTGGGGGTGCAATTTCAGTGGGGGTGCAATTTCAGTGGGGGTGCAATTTCAGTGGGGGTGCAATTTCAGTGGGGGTGCAATTTCAGTGGGGGTGCAATTTCAGTGGGGGTGCAATTTCAGTGGGGGTGCAATTTCAGTGGGGGTGCAATTTCAGTGGGGGTGCAATTTCAGTGGGGGTGCAATTTCAGTGGGGGTGCAATTTCAGTGGGGGTGCAATTTCAGTGGGGGTGCAATTTCAGTGGGGGTGCAATTTCAGTGGGGGTGCAATTTCAGTGGGGGTGCAATTTCAGTGGGGGTGCAATTTCAGTGGGGGTGCAATTTCAGTGGGGGTGCAATTTCAGTGGGGGTGGAATTGACGGTGAATGCTCTCTACTGGAGAATAGCACTTAAATGGCTGTGGGGAAAGCAGTCGTGCATTTGGCTGCTTAATACTGGGAACTAAACTTTGTGCTTGCTGTAGGTAAAGCCCCCAGCTGGAATGGTTTTGACAGGGAGAGTATTGAATCACTTGCTTGTCTGCCACGAGGGGTATCAATAGGTAATTATACCATGTTTGTGAGTGGTAAAACATGCAGTTGAGATGGCTTTGGTAGTGGTCGGGATGCAGGTATGGGAAGTACGGCAGATGCACTAGCAGGGCGAGGTGAGACAGCTTTCTCAGACAAAGGAAACATTGGTAGCTCAAGTTGGTATTCTGGGAGCAGTAGGGGTTTTGTAGAACCAACGATGCCAGATGGCATTGATGGTGGAGTAGGTAGTTCAGATAGCTTTCCTGGAGATGTGTATAGAGTTTTAGATAGTTTGACAAAGGAACTTAGAAAAGGTGATCATGATACAAACTTCGTCTGTAGAGCAGCTTGGGTGGCGGTGAGGGTGGATGTCCAGTGAGGATGATAGATGGCGGTGAACTGGGGAATAGAAGATTTCAGTTCTAAACATGGCTGTTACTCAGAAACCGTATACTAGTTTCAACATAGGATTATACACCCAACCATTTGCAAATTCTTTGAGACGTTCACCTAGGTTTCGTGAACTACTATGGATGTAAAACCGGAAAATTTCATTGGAAAAAAGCAATGGTCTGGGTTTAGAGCACCTATGCTGAAATCTGGAATGTCTTTCAATTTTTGACATGAGCATAGCTGCTCTAAATTTTGACCATCGATTTTTTTGACGTATAATTTTACGGTTTATCAAAATTTAATTCTGGTGAAGACACTCTTAGTAGGTGTCGAAACCTAGGTGACTCTGCCAAAAAGTAATTTGAAACTGGTTGGCTGTATAAACTCACGTTGAATAACAGATTAGGTAATTTAAATGGCTGTGGGAAAGATAGTGGTGCATTTGGTTGCTTAATACCAAGAACTAAACTTCGTGGTGACAATAATGGTGGTGATGGTATGTCAGGAAATCGTGGTTGAACGAGCTTCTGGAGGACCGAATTCTTTTTCTGAGATGGATACTGACGGTAATTTGAAACGTAGTAGTGGAGATTGAAGCTATAGTGGGATAATGGTAGGTGGAAACATTTCGCTTGGCCCGAGCAGTGGCTGTATTTGATAATGTGTTGGGTGAAGATGGTCGCAGAAGGAAGGGATTGCAGTTCTGTACCAGAGGGAGATGGTAAGGACTACGGCAATTTTAGAACTCCAAATTCAGAGACGACAGGCGTATGGGAATGTGGCACTGGTGTGATACGTAGTGCTGCAGTACCTAACTGTCTTGCACCACGTATGGATGCAAACCCACGAAGTTGTGCCGTGGATAACAGTTGTGGCTTAGACACACTTAGGTTGGTGGGCAGGACTGGGTGTAAGCGGTGGTCCCATGAGTGAAGGTGTGTGGCGGTGCAGCTACCACGACGGCGCCGGATACAGTGGCCACGAGGCTGGAGGAACCAGGGCTGGAGACGGGTGTCCAGGCGCCAGTGGCACTGGCCCTGCTGGCTAGTTACCTGGCGCCCACGGTGACGCAGTCTGCACCTGTGCGTGTCCTAGCCAGTTCAGTGATGTCGTCCTGTATCACTACTAATGGTTAAAGCTAGTACACTTCGGATTCAGTTTGCAACAAAAGTAAGATTAGCATGAAGTAAGAGATCTGATGGGATATGCAAATCATTAGAATCTGAGTGCAACCACAGTAAGTTAGGAGTAATACCATTGACATTCTGTGTGTACGGAAATTACTCACTCACAAATCGCATTAAAATATTGGCTGCTTACGAGAATACCGTATTATCGTTCCTGTAAACAAGAGGATTGAAAGGGCCTCACCCAAATCGCGCTAGGCTTGGTTAATCAGTGTGTGTTACACATTTTTATACTCACGAACTCACTCAGAATAAACTACAGATGATATACTAGGGCGGTTTTTGTGATACCGGATTCAGTGTTTTTTCACGCATGCACCCTACTAGATTCCTTTTAAGAATTTTAAGGCCTGTTTCGTTGAACCTAAGGACGACAAACCCATGCTGCAGTGGCTGGGAAGTGGAGTGATGTTCCTGCTTCTTTATTATTGCTTAGGCGTGTGCTGGACTGCTATCATACTCGAAAATTTTCACTCTGCAGAGGAGTGGTGAGTTCACGTCGGTCAAGAGTTTGGACATCCTAATTAAGAATTGATAAGGTTCGCTTTTCTTGAGTCAGGCACTTTCTTCCTTAGTGTTGAAGAGGCTACGATAAATCGTAACTTGACAGACGATACCAGAAAGACGAGTGAGCTAAGTAGTTTCCTTCGTAATTACAAATATTTTAGTAACGCTCTTCTTTTGTCGTTGCTGTAGAGACAACTATAAACAAACTGCTTCTATAGGCAAACATTCTTGGAAATTACCAGATCACCGGAGACAATACTCAGCGACCGTGGAGGAAAAAAATATTAGTACCAGTTTTAGCACATTAACGCATTTTGTATGTTCTGTTAAATAATAGTACTTACATGTGTTCCATTGAAATGTATTTTATATACATTTGCAAAGCATACAGCTTGAGTTCACCTTCTGTTCCAATAGAAGATACACACACTTAATTTGGTAGAATTGTGTTGAAATACGTAAATCCATTGCGGTATGGGTTAGCATTAATTAACAACAATTATCCGAACGTGCCAAAAGTAAAAAGGAGGGACGGGGATATTCAAACGCTTGACAGTTTCATTGAACCCCCCTTACAAGGACCACCCTAATGATAGCAGTCAAGCACACACATAAGCGGCAATAAACAACACGTACTGTGGTGTGGGTTCCTCGTCTTCAATTTAGACAAAATAGAGCTTAAGTTTCTTCTTCAAACAAAAGGCAAAAATCGGGGCGTATGCGCGTGAAGAAACATAACATTCGAGAAAATAAGCATCACCCTAAGCCATATAGATAATTTGCACGGAACACTCAGAATGCGAGACGTCCTCCCACTTGCTGAAATCTTCATTACACCAGGACAACGGTCGTATCTGGATACGCCGTCTTAGAGACGAACGGTTACTAGAAACATTCACCGCACCACGGACGTAGTACACTGGGGAAGCATTACGTTGTGGACGACATTTACCTTGATTTCCTTGGGACCTAAGACAGTAACCGAAGGCACCGTGACACTTGCGCAGTGATGTTCCAACAGATCGCATCAGCTGCATCCCTCCATGCTGGACGTTCTCTGATGGCGGCGGCATTCGGTAAGACAGTACAAGGCCAGAAGCCGGCTACAGTGTTTACAAAAGCAGGATAGCGATCTCAAGTTGTCGTGACGACACAATTTGCCTGATAAGAACCTCGCAGACCTCGTCTGAGACGCTATCCAGCATCTGCTCAGCGCCCAAAAATCTTCGGCCCGTAATTTACGAAGATTTTGTGACGTGCGCGTAGACACCCTTAGTCCTGGTGTACGATTTCCTGTCTCGCGGCACATATTTCTTGTCAGACCATTCAGAAGCACGTTGGCAAATGTTTGTGTGTTTCCATTAATTTTCCGTTCATTAGTTACAGGAATGAGGAATTTGATAGCGAATCTTAATCATGGTGCACTGTATTTTGAGAATACACATTCAGCCGCAATTCGCGTGGAAATACGAGATTCTGTTAATCACTGCAGCTTTGAAGTCTTACTCTGGAACAGCGGTGTTCGATTCTTCCTTCGTTATATCCAGTCAACAACACTACAATGTTACATACGACCAGTTTTCGCAATAAATATGCAAGATCTTCCGGTATGGTAAGTGGGTGCTAGATCGAATCTGCAGATATTTGAAAAGTAATATTAAAATTACAGCTCCTGGGTAACAGGCAGGATATTTGCACAGCGAACTTTGGTTAAAAAAGTTGGCTTGTCCTCGTGCGACATAGCAAAGTTGGAAACTTTCTGGCAGATTAAAACTGTGTGCCCGACCGAGACTCGAACTCGGGACCTTTGCCTTTCGCGGGCAAGTGCTCTACCATCTTTTTGATTTTTTTTTTGTTTTTGCAAAAAAAAATTGTAAAACAAATCACAAATGTAAAGGAACAGGGATACAGGGATGTTGTTTTTATTTATTTATTTTCCATAAAGATCACTCTGTGAAAAGGAACATGTAGATCATTTCATGGTATAGTATGTGCATTATATATGGAGCGGTGAGAGAAGCGTGAGGTTAATTATCAGCTGTCAAATGTGCACACCGACTGCACCCGGCACATCCCAAATGCGTGGGGGGTCGAGGAAGACTGCGTGATGATAGCTGGCAAAGGTTTTCCCATAGTGTGACCATCTACGAACCTCATTGTGGGCTTGCTGCAAGAAATACCAAAAGTCGAGTCGCGACTTGGCAGCATCCCCATAGAGGTACGCGATCGTCCAACCTTTGACCCAGATGATCGAGTGTGATTTAGTCGCCGGAAAGCAGTCACTCCCCGGATGTAAGAAGGAAGCAGGTGTAATATGTTGCGGGGTCACACGGAGGTAGCAAGCCACCATCTGTCTTCCTAGGAGCCATACGTCCTCCACCGCGATACAAGTTAAGCGGTGATGGTCGTCATCCACTTGGCGACATTTCGGGCATAGTGGAGTGTCCACTAGTCGAATGGCATAGAGTCGTTCGTTGGTGTTGAACTTGCCACAGGTGACAGAGAACCACAGTGCCCGAACGAAGGTAGGAAGGAATTTTTGGTGCACATGTCTCCAAATCTTCGGCCAATGCAACTTGGGGTGTTTGAGTTCAATGACATTATGACTTATCCGTCGTTGCAGCCAAACATAAAAATCCTTCGCGCATGGTGGTCTCGTACGCGGAAGCTCGTTTCTGACATAACTAAGTTCCACGATAAATGTTGATACATGCGCAAAATGTGGCGTAATGTTGCCCACCGCTACCGGAGGTGTGAGGGACGCTGGAACTAGGAGATCCAGTAGGCGGGATGTAAGGGAATCACGCCCGCTACGCCATTGCTTGTACATCGTGGCTAGAAGGAGCGCCGTCGCTCGGCAGTGAACATTCGTAAGTCAGAGTCCCCCCTTGTCCGTAGGGAGCGTGAGCGTTGTGTATCGCACCTTGAGGGGCGATCCAATCATCACAAAATAGCCTAGTGCTGATTGAAGTCGACGTCCGAGCGTGAGTGGTAGGGGCAGGATCTGCGAAATATGCACCATTCGAGAAACCACATAAGTGTTCAGATATTCGACTCGCTGCAAAGAATGAAGGCGCCGTAGGAGATGTTGTCGGACCATGGTACGTGTTGTCTGTAAAATACGTCGGTAGTTAACTGCCGCAGTATGTTTTACAGATGAGGTAAAGTCTATGCCGAGATAGCGGAATCGTTGCACATAAGGAAACGGACTGATTTCTTCTGGCGTAAGGCCCCTTCCAACCGGCATTGCTGCCGATTTGTTAATGTTCACTGCACTACCCGCCGTCACACTGTGGTCCAACAACAGTTCAAGGACCGTCTTCACCTCTTCTTCAGAACGAACGAGCAGCAGGAGGTCGTCCGCATAGGCACGACATTTGAAGGTGTAGCCCCGCAGTTCCATCCCAGAAAGAGAATTTGTTAGCCTCCCAATTAATGGTTCCAACGCTATCGCGAACAGCAGCATCGAAAGAGGGCAGCCCTGGCGAATGGATCGTCGAATTTGAATGGGCCCTGCTATACGCCCATTAACCTGTACCAAGGATTGTGCGCCCCCATAAATCCTTCTAATGAGACCAGTAAAACGGTCTGGAAATCCCATTTGTTCCAGTACAGCGTACAGATAGTTGTGGCGCACCTTATCAAAAGCACTGTCAAAATCAACCGCCACCATCGCCGCTTTAAGCCGGCACTCCTCTGCCAGCGCTATCACATCACGGCATTCGCCAGTAGCTGTTTGCACGTTCACCGATCCACCCGGTGTCGTCTGTTCTGGAGAGAAACGCTACGAATTAACATACGACATCGGGACGCTAGCAACCGTGCAGAGATCTTACAGTCGGCATTAAGCAGGGTGATGGGGCGATAATGTGTGACCGTAATTCCTGGCTTCGGTTTATGTACTGGGACCAAGAGGCCTTCCATAAAAGCCGGTGGAATAGGCGCATCGGAATTTAACATCTCGTTGTACATTTCCGTCCATCGCGGTGCCATTTCGTTGCGAAATTCTCGATAAAATTCAGCAGGAAGTCCATCAATGCCTGGGAACCGATTCAACGCACCCTTTGCGATCGCATCATGTACTTCCTCACAGCTAATCGCTTCCAGTAAGGTTCCCGCGGCTTCCACCGTCAGTGTACGGGAGACGTACGTGGCTATACGTTCGAGGCCATCGACAGGGGCTGCTTCTTCCCGATAGATGTCTTGGTAATGGTCGACGAATGCAGAGACAATGTCCGCTTGACGCGTCACTCTTCACTCTTCGGTCTTCGCGGGTAATTAATTCCCGTACCAAAACGCGTCGTCGGTGCTTTCGTTCATTCACGACGTGGTGCATGGAAGGAATCTCGTGCATTATCGTATCGTGACATCTGGCGCACACCATGGTTCCCTGAAGATGTTTCCGAGCTAAAGCCACTAGTTTAGCTTTTATCCTTTTGCGTTCGATCCAGACGTCCTGTCCCGGCGGACCATCGTCCAGGTCGCGCAGCGCTGCAAAATAAAAGTCGGTCGTACGGCGGCGCCATTCTGCCATCTCCCTGCTATATGAGATGAACGTACGGCGAAGCGCCGGTTTAGCACAAGTCAGCCACCAATCAAGCTTCGTCGCATACCTTCCAACCCTTCGCTCGCACATCGTCCATGTCTCAAGGATCCGGTGACGGCATACAGGATCATGTAGATGTTGAATGTTTAATTTCCACGGTGCCTTACTGTTCCACACCTCTCTACGGGGAAGAAGCACCGTACAGATGTAAGCGCTGTGATCGGAAAATGCCAATGGCCAGCGTTCCGCGTCCTGGACATCATTTGCATGAGCGCGTGAGATATAAATGCGATCTAACCTGCTCGCCGAATGACTTGTCACATAGGCATATCCCGGTGCATCTCCATGTCGTAATTCCCACGTGTCACTAAGTACAAGGTCGGTGACAACGATTCGCAACTCTTGGCTGATGTTTGCTTGCGGCCATTGGTCTTTCTGGCTGAGAACACAGTTGAAACCTCCACCAAGTATTACACATTCATAACGTCCATGGAAAAGTGGGGCAATGTCTTCTGCATAAAATCGCGCCCTTTCCCGCCGCCGATTGTTTCCCGACGGTGCATAAAGATTGATGATGCGTGTCCCAAACGTCGTGAAAGCCATTCCCCTGGCCGACGGAAGGTAACACACGTTTTCCACTGGGAAGCCATCTCGCACGTAAACTGCCACCCCACTCCCATTGTGATCTCCATGTGACGAATAGTATTGGTAGCCTGCGATGTATGGGAGTGCAGCTATGTGGACTTCCTGCAGCAAAGCAATATCTACATCAGATGCCCAAATCGTTTCCTTCAGTAGGTGTATGTTGGCCGGTGAACGCACGTCATTTATATTTAATGTCGCAATACGGTTCGCATGGCGTTGAATCCCACTCTGTCGATGCGCAACACCATCTCCCTGCATCGGCGCTGGGGGCTGAGTTATAAGACGTTCTCTCGCCCCTCTCCCTACACCTTCAGCAATTATTAGGCCGTCTTCGTGAGTGCCGGCTGCCTCTGTATGACGTCCGGCGCCGCCTCCTCCTCGTCATACCACATCTTTGCAGGCAGTGATATATTCGTGTCCATTGCCACAGCATCCGTGTCTGGAGAGCCAACTGGTTGTGATTCCTCTTCAGCATCACGACTTCCCGGTACCGTCAATGTGACAGACCGCAGCGGGTCTGATCGAACAGTTTCCATTGCCTCATCCTGTTTCGTAGAGGCTGTTGTGTCGTCTTGGTCCACAGGCACATCGTCTTCGGGGCAAGGGGAGTCATCCCTAGGAGATGTCGTGCGACGACGCCGTTTCCTCCTTTTCGGGGAACGTTGTTTGCGTGATCTTCCTTCCGTGTCCTCAGATTGTAGGGAATCACGGCTGCCCGACAGAAAAGCATCCGTAGGAACAGGAAGTGTTTAGAGTCCCATCGTTGTACTTGGCGGGAGTTCGTTCGAAACTGATGTTGTCGTCACAGAGTGCGTTCCAGACGGAACAGCATCCGTAGTGGCTGGAACTGCTTCGTGTACTATAGGTGTGCTTGGTGGGAGTTTGGTCTCATCTGATATCGCCGTAGATTGTATGCTCGATGGAGCAGCATCCTCTGTCATCCCGACGTCTGCTACAAGGTTTCGGAGAGTGCCATCTTGATCTTCCACCAGGGCTGTGTCTTTTCGGTCATCAGCGGACGCAGTGAGGGCTTTGGCATAGGTGATCGGTAATACTGTCATCGCCGGCGACGGCTCCCGCACATCTGAAGGCAGTTGCGTAATCCGCCGTTGCATACAGTTCGACCTGAGGTGTCCCTCCTGGCCGCAGCCAGATTATGTACGTGGTTGACCATCGTAAATCACCACCGCCCGACAACCACCAATTGTCAGATAGGACGGTACATGCTTCTGAAGATCAATAGTGATCTGTCGCACTCCGTTAAGAACTGGGTACGTGGCGAATTGTGTCCAGCGTTCTGCTGTGTGACCATGTACCGTGCCGTATGGCTTAAAAGTCTCGATAACTTCGTCAGCCGGGAGCTCAAATGGCAGCTCAAAAACACGTATTGTCCGTACACCCAGACCAGCATGTTCTACAGTTACCGTGCCGACATTCCCGTCACTATGGCAAAATCGGAGACCTGCTTTTGTCGCCTGTAGAATTTTCTCACACGCCGCGTTATTGACCATCTTAACATACACCGTGGGACTAACGATGGACAGATGAATTCCGACAATATCGTTTGGCAGTATCTTGACGTCCTCTCGAATGAATCGTTCCACTGCTAAAGCCTTTGGTCGTTCGTAGTCTTTGCAGAAATTGAATCGTAATGTAGTTTTCCTGTACTTGTTCGCCATGATCGTTGTTACTAGCCCGCGCGCAGAATAAGTCCACAAGTTTGCCCGCGAAAGGCAAAGGTCCCGAGTTCGAGTCTCGGTCGGGCACACAGTTTTAATCTGCCAGAAAGTTTCATATCAGCGCACACTCCGCTGCAGAGTGAAAATCTCATTCTGGATAGCAAAGTTCCTCAACATGGCATTTGATAAAACAATGCTTTCCATGAAAATGAATCTCACCTGTCATTAATGAAGTATAAAATCGTTTACTCAGTTCATTTGTTGGACAACGTTTGTGAATATACACTACTGGCCATTAAAATTGCTACACAAAGGAGAAATGCAGATGATAAACGGGTATTCATTGGACAAATATATTATACTAGAACTGACATGTGATTACATTTTCACGCAATATGGGTGCACAGATCCTGAGAAATCAGTACCCAGAACAACCATCTCCGGCCGTAATAACGGTTTCACAGGGATCGAATAAAGGTTACAGCCACGGGTCGTAACATATCTGAAATGTAATGTCCACTGTTCAAAGTGCCGTCAATGCGAACCAGAGGTGACCGAGACGTGTAACTTTTGGCACCCAATACCATCACGCCGGGAGTTAGTGGCTCCACGTGAAAGCCTGACAGCTTTCGTATGCCAAATATATCGCCACCGTCGTCTGCCGCTGGCGTGGCGACGGTGAAAATTGGCGTTTTCTTCTTATTGGTATTATGCAGCTTGACGGCTGCATTCAGGAAGCCTTGGCGGCGCAGGCCTTCTGACTGCGTGCTCCGTCAAGACCCAGGGTAGGCCCCTTAGGAGCGCCTTGGTTATCTTCCCGCGACTAATTACGGGCTCCATCGTCGTCTTCCGTGGAGCGTCCACTATATAAGCGACCACAAGGTCATTCAGGGTAGTTCAAACTCGCTGCCTGGAGCGTGATGGTGGTATCAGAATCGACCGACTCGACGACAACCACCTCCTCGCATCGCTGCCCCATCTCGTCGAAGAGTTTCAGCCACTCGACCTCCCTGCACACTGTACAGGGCGGGAGCGGGGGAACGAACTTCCATCTTCTGCCTCCGAGCTGCCGCCTCTCGCGACCTTCCTTCCTATGCTGCTCATCTTTACCATACTGCGCGCTGGGGTTACGACAATTTGCTTTTTGCTGTTAAAACAGCGGCACAATAATTTGCCACCCCGCGCGGAATACGGTCTTCCGAACACTCCCTCAGTAGCGGAGCGTCGCGGCTGCGTGCTATGCTCACCCGCTCGGCTGCCACGGCTCGACTGCGCGTCGTTGACGAGCTGACCTTGTCCCATATTTATGTCTGGGCGATGTGTGGCGCTCCCTATGCCGTCCGCGCCCACTGTGGCCATTTCTGGCGATGGTAGCAGTCTCTAGGTGCTCCAAGGAGCTTGCTGCCGCCTGGTATCGCGTATGCCGTTCTGTTCCGTTACTTACGCCCTTGGACGTCTGTAGTTCATTCCATTGTTTCTGTAGTAGTTACAAAGTAGGATTCCACGCAGTACTAAGCTGCTATCCTGCTTCCCTGTTGATAAAGTTCTCCATCTTCTTGATTTCAATTGATTCATAAAAGACACTAGCCCAGAATCGGGGGTCTGAGCCAGGATCCTGGTTTTTTCATACTCCATGGTGTGCTCAATGTCCAGGCAATGTTCTACTACTGCAGATTTAATTACATGTCGTAGCTTGGTATGTCTCTGGTGTTTACATCTTATTTCAACTGTTCTGGTAGTTCAATCGATGTAAGACATCCCACATTCGCATGGTATATGGTATATGGTAGAGCCTAGGTTCCCTTAACCCCAGATCATCCTTGGCAGTTCCAAGGAGTGTCCTTATCCTCTTAGGTGGGCAGAACACACACTTGATATTGTTTCTTAAAGATTCTACTGACCTTGCCAGATAGAGGCCCAGCATACGATAGGAAGAATACTTTCCTGGTCTCTTCTTCCTGCTCCTCTCTTGTTGCCTCAGGTCATCTGGTGGGATGGAGCGCTTTGCGGATGTCCATGGTAGAGTATCTGTTGTCTGTGAACACTCTTTGTAGATGTTCTAATTCAGCTGTCAGAATGTCTGGGTCAGTGTGTTTTGGTTCGGTGTGTTCTCAGTACTCCATGCTTCTGTGCTGGGTGATGGCAGATGTCAGCCTGTAGATATGTCGGTACGCGTTGGCTTACTGTACCCACAGTGGCCTAAGGTGCCGTCTGCCTTCCTCATTATCAAGACATCGAGGAATGAGAGCTGACAATCACTCTCTAGTTCCATGGTGAAATTGATGTTGGGGTGTCTTTTATTGAGATCGTCCAGGAACTCATCCAATCTTCTTTCCCCATGTGGCCAGATGACGAACGCGTCATCAACGTATCTGAAGAAACATGTCAGCTGGTAGGCAGCAGTTGTAAGTGCCTCTTCCTCGAATTTCTCCATAAACAGATTCGCTACTACTTGAGATAAGGGGCTACCCATGGCCACTCCTTCGGTCTGCTGATAGAATCGGCCTCGACAAAGGAAGTACATCGATGTCAAAATATGCTTGAAAATATCCAGCAAGGCTCCGTCAAATTTCTCACTAATTACATCGAGTGTGTCCTGACACATCAAAACTGACCATGATGTCTGTGGAATGTCTCAACAACCTACCGATCTGACACAGTCAGAGGAGTTGCGGATGTGGTGGACACACTTTCACACTTCAGGTGCTATCATCATCTTAACATAGGAGGCTGTAGGGTAGGTGGCTGCGCCGGTATTACTGACGATCGGGCGAAGTGGTACACCCTGTTTATGGATCTTCGGTAATCTATACGGTCTGAGTGGTGCTGGTGCCTTAGCTTTTAGTTGTTTGACAACCTTCTCACGCCCTCCTGTTTCCTTAAGGAGAGACTGGGTTTTCCTGTCCACTCTATCGGTGGGGTCATTCTGAAATGGATTATAAGCAGGGCCCTCCAAAAGTTGATACATCTTTTGGTCGTAGTGAGTCTTCAGCGGTATGACAGTAGAGTTCCCTTGGTCTGCTGGTAACACCACCAAGTCTTTATCTTCCCGCAAACTCTTAAGCGAAATCTTCTCGTCTCTTGAGATGATTGTTTTGGGCGGCCTGGCTCTGGTTAGCGCCCTGCATGTCTCTCTCCGAATCTCTTCTGCAACACTGGACTCTAGTGTTGACCACTTGCTCCACAGAGCTGATTAAGCTGGAAACCAGTAGCTCTCTAGGAGTGACAGCAAAGTTCAGGCCCTTACTGAGTACTTTCAAGGTGACGACATTAAATGTGCGACCGCTCAGATTTGCCACTGTGGGAGTGTCATGTGTTTGTTGCACTCTGTTATTGAGGCGCTCAAATTTCGCTGTTTGTCAAGCTGTAGCATTGTGTTTAATGCATGCCGCCAGCGCCCATGATCCTGTCCCAGTCTTCAGGCGCCAAGTTGCTGGCTATGTCCAGATGTCTACGTAATAGCTCCCTGGAGATGACGTCCAGTCTATGCCGCATGTCCCAGATACTTTACTTACCATAGCTATGCGAGCACGATGCTTGATCCTATTAGCCGCCTTAGATGTGATACGTTTAATCTTGGCAAAAGCAGGCACCACGTCTCCTTCTCTGCATCTGAGAAGGAAGTTGAGATAGCTCAACATCCTCTCTTTGCGCTGTCGTAGCTTGTCCAATAACTTCATTTTCTTTCACATCCCCCCCCCCCCCCCTGTCTTGCAATATAATTTCTAAGAGTTCCGGTGATTTGTTATCTCGTAGAATCGGGTGTACTGCCCGTGGTCCGCGTCTTCCCAACACGATATGGACATAAATATGGGACAAGGTAAGCTCGTCAACTAGTCCCAGGAACACGTGGTGAAGACACAGAGTTAAGGTCGAAATATCGTGTTGGGAAAACGGTACACCCGATTCTACGAGATGACATTTGTGAATTTAATAAGAAACGAAGGCCTAAGAATGACTACTTGAATGAAATAAAGAACTCTGCCTTCAGCTTAATTAAATAAACAAATTCCTTTAATACTTCAGTAAAACAGACGAACTTGTGAAATAATTAGGTTTACAGACGTTGAAGTCAGAGTTAAACGAGGCAACGTAACAGCCGTCTTACTGACAAACCAACTGGAGCCTTTGACTAGCAGCAACAATAGCCTCTCGCCGAAGGACAAGAAATGCTGCAGAACTATAAAACGAAACAAATTAAAAAGAGCATTTAAATAGTTAAGCCACCAATTCAGACAACTACTAACCTTTGGCTGCAAAACTATACAGGAGATGACATTTACGCATGTTAAATAATCTTAAACTGCCACATATAGTCAGAAAATGTTTTAAGGGTAACAGCAAAGTATGAGCGAAAGTAGTTGTGGTTAAGTGTTGCTATAACTGCGTTCAGCTTTGGACTCCCTAAATTATCACAACAACTTAAGGTAGAAGACAACGATATTAAAGGCCCCCAACTGAGGTAATGAGATAAAAACGTTAGACACGGTACTGAGCCGATAGAAAGAAAAGGAATATCAATTGGTAAACTACCATGCACTACAGCTGAAGTCCATAGCGCGGTGTAGGAAGAAAACAATGATGTGCCAACAATTTTCTGCAAGATGGCAATGCGAGTTTTAAGTTTGGTAGCTGTGTTTGACACGTGATTATTGAAGATGTGATCAGTCCCGGGTGACACGTATAGACATTGTGGATGCCAATTGTGGGCCAGTAGTTTGTTCTAAAAGTAAATTGTGTTCTTTATTGACTAACTCGTTATTTAGGTGGAATGTAGAGATTCGTCATTGTGGCAGTGGGTCAAATGTCTGACGGCGAATATATTTCCCAATAACGTTTCTCAGTGGCCTCTATATCTTTACAACTTACTGCCAAGGCCCAGTTGTCGCCGTATCCAAACTTATATACGGTGGTTTCGAGCAGATCAGCTATATATAGGCCATATAACAGAGGATTCAGAACGGTTCTATCGAGATACCTTCACCTGAGAAGCTTCGGTAAGTGCAAAATCCTTCCTGTACAGTTTGAATATGTTCATGCGTCTCAAGGCTGAATGTGCCACACAGCAATCTTCCCAAAACTTTGTAAATCATTGTGAGCAGTACAACTGGTCACTGCAGGGGTGGCGACTTTATTGCCTTTCGGAGCTGCAAACTTTCGGAGCTGTTTCGAAGCAAGCTACGTCTTACACATAATTAAGAAGCAGCATTTTAAAAAGAACATTACATAACTATTTTATTGAACTAGAAGAAATTAGGAATTGCAGATACGCGATCGTTCGAATGTTCCTTCCGATGCGACCCGTTTGAAATCTGGCTGATCAATAATCAGCGCAGTTACTAATTGGTGTCTTGACGTGGTGATGGTTGCATACACGTTTCACTGGGCTACAACTTTCATAGCTTCCTCTGCAGAGACTTCCCTTTTCTACTTCGTATTCGAGAGTATCCTAAAATGATACCCGATACTGTTACAATTTTTTAGATGCTCGCATACCGTTGTTACATACGACTGCAATCACATGTAAGGCCTGTTTACTATAGCAGCCGGGGACAGTGACGTTGTGCCACTCTACATGTGTAATGACAATAAGCACTCCGTCTTCAGGCCACGAGTGACCTACCGGGACCATCCGACCGCCGTGTCCATCGCTGGGGAGGATGCGGATAGGATGGGCGTGAGGTCAGCACACCGCTTTCCCGGTCGTTATGATGGTATTCTTGATCGAAGCCGCTACTATTCGGTCAAGTAGCTCAATTGGGATCACGAGGTTCAGTGCACCGCGAAAAATGGCAAGAGCGCATGGCGGCCGGGATGGTCACCCATCCAAGTGCCGACCACGCCCGACAGCGCTTAACTACGGTGAGCTCACGGGAACAGTTGTATCCACTGCGGCAAGGCCGTTGCCAATGACAATAAGCATAAAGCCTATTTTCAGCAACATCATACAGCCAATTTTTTTAAAGAAGTAATACGCCCATGTAGTGTCGTAGCAGCAATAGCGAAAGTTTGAATATACTTACAACCGTTACAAGAACAATCAGTGTTCATCGTGCATGAAGTTCAATAACAGTTGCCGTCATGTACGTAAGACCGCGGTCACGTGAAGCAGATCCCTCTGGCGGTAACTTGGTCTGTGCAAAAGGACAGGTCTTGGCTTGCTATTTGATTGCTGCACGTTTCCCACGATTTGCAATAGTTGTGTGTACGTAGGAGTGCGGAAAGTAAACCATATGCTGCTAAACCAATGTACAAGGGGTAGTACCCTACGTGTTCAGGAGATTTTTCCCTACATGACATGTTCTGAATGTTGTTCTTGTAGGCCTATGGCTATGTGGAAGCCAATGTGTAGGGACACACACTGCCACACATGCAGATGTAGAATGTTACGGATACGAAGAAACAAAAAAACACGCACACACACTACCATCAATATCATGTAAGTAATTCAAAGAAAAATTGTAATATGCTAGCATAATGTTATCGACTAACGTCGTTCCTGTTTACCGTTCTTTCCGTATTACACTGCAAACAAACGATGGGTAAAAATGTAAGTAATACAAATAGTGCATTAAAGGAGTAATACTGACAGTTTATGGTGGTCAAAATGGTTTCATGATTTAGACGCTCATACAACCATGTGAAACATTTAGTCTTCCTTGCAGATGTTGGGTAAATCATGGGCATATGGGTAACTTCTTCGTTAATGATGAACCATCAGCGACTCAGTCGTATTGTGGTGTATTGGTCTTCTCAGCCCTTCTAGAATACGCAGAAATCTGCTATTATAAACATCTCTACCCACGGCCTTAAACATACGTTGCAGTCTTTAACATGCAAATAAAACAATATTGAATGAATGCTGGTGTATATTCTTTCCTTCAGTGGAGCAGAGGAGTGCGAACTTCGGTAGCAGCGCTTTTGTTTCTTTTTTGCTCCGCGAAATGGATTATAATTTCTGTCCACCTTCCTGATTACTCAGTGATTCGAATAAAATGGTGTCACATGTCGCTACACTTAGTTTTCAAATTGTGTCAAAGTTGTGTATAGATAGATGATGCGAATTCTAATATGCTAATATGTTTCGTAAAGAGATTTCTCGCGAGCAGTGACTCCCGTGAGAAAAAGTATCTTACCCTTGGTTTGTACCTGTCCCTGTAGAATCGGCTTGTCGCTCCTGAATGCATAGAATACATATGCATAGGTTTAGCTAGTAATAATTCACTTCACAAATAGTAGTCTCTAGAACATAGACTTAGCGCCGACTAATTAAACTGTGTTCTGTTCAGTGCTCATAGTCCCACTCTAAATTATTTTACATGATATCCTGAAAGTTCCCTTCACAATGCGGCACGGACGGTTTACAGAATTGTCCTCGATTAGTCTCGGATGATCCACATCTCGATGAGAGGTTAGTCCTGCCTTTCATCTCTCTCCCCCCCCCCTTTCCTAATTATCTCCAGCTCATTTTTCATGGTTTCAGTAGTATTTACTTTCACTGTGGGCAATTCTCTATGAAATTTTGCTTTACTGACCGTGAAAAGTCCATCTTCACTTGATGGCCTTCTTGGAGCCTGCTGCTCTGTACATAGTTAACAGGCTGGCAGTTAGAGCCAACGAGCAACGTTCCTTTTTAGAAGTCGGAATTACTTATTTCCCCTTTTTGTACATTTAGGTAGCAACATGGGTAGATGAATTTCTGTTAATTGCAGCCATAATTTCAATAACAAAAAAGTTATATCAAACGCGATTTGAAATGCTAAAATGGTGTTGACCCTTTTATAGGTAGTTATTGCGTTATTTTAAGATTTCTGTACCTGTAGTAGAACATGTAATGTGCATAAAATTTGGAAACTTGTAAGAGACCACATAAGGGTAGTTCCAGGGATTAGCTCTAAATTGGATCCACTGGATCAAGCATGATACTACCAAACATTTTTTGCAGTCGTAAAGTAGCAAGGGGAAATGAACAGAAAACTATTTTACGTTACGAATAATTCAGTGGACTAAATGGCAGACAATACACTCGAGAATGCTATGTAGATTTACGAAATCAAGACTAAATTCAGTGCAAAATAAATTGAATTCATGGCACTGGAATTTATCCTTACAGGAGTAATGTATGAAAAACCTTCTGTAGCAGTCAAATACTGTGGTACCTGTCAGTCTTTCTAGCTGTTCCACCAACTATCTCCATTGCATCTACAAATAAAGACAGGGGTACATTTTTGACGTACTATTAATAATTTCCTTACCTGTTGGAGGTACATCAGCATTGATACCAGGTGTATCGATTGTAGAAGAGCCTGGACTTGGTGTAGTTAAATGAATGGTTTTGATGTCGATATTATCGGACAATTTGCTGTCTGCCAACTGGAGCAGCAGTAAGTAATCAGAATATCTCACTTGCAGGTGGTGGAACAGGCAATTCAAATGGTTTTGAAGGTGGTGGCGGTGCAGGCATGGGAAGTTCAGCAATTGGACTATTAGGTGAGGGTGAGACAGGTTTACCAGATAAAGGAAATGTCTGTAACCAAAGTTCGTGCGGTGGAGGCAGTATTGGAATATTGGGCTTCCTAGGATCTGTGATGCTAGGTCAGTGATGGTGGTGTAGGTAGCTCAAATGGCTTTGCAGGAGACGTGGTTTGCTTGGATATGCAGATAATAATTCTAGTGCAACCACAGTAAGTTAGGAATAATACCACTGACATACTATCTATACTGATGGACTAAGTAAGAATTTCTCATTCAGAAATCACATTATAATACTGGCTGCTTACGAGAATATCATGTTATGCCTTGTGTGAGGAAGAGAATGGTCTGCCAGCAGATCGGCATCCGATTTGGCTAGATTGTGGCCAATCAAAATAGCATTTCATCGTTACAGGATATTGTTATTCAACGTCGTTCGTGAAGTGGCTATTGTTAAGAGAGTATGGTTGAAGGAGGTCTATACAAAACGCCTAGCATAATCGAAAAAGCCCCACACAACTAGGGCTACTCTTAGCTCACACGTGTCACACCTAGATGCTCGCAATGTCTATCATCATAACCTACAATTGGAATGCCTGTAGAAGGGTGGTTTCCAGCGTATCGAATTCCATGTCTCTGATGCACACATCCTACTTGCTTACTTTGGATTATAGAAGAATTTTAAGAAACATTTTGTTGAACCTGAAGACGACGGACCCATGCCACAGTGGCCGGGAATTTGAGTCATCTTCCTACGTGTTGTTAAGCGCTGGTTTCGTGTCCGCTTCTGGAGAATGAAAGCAGAGTGAGTTCATTTTTCAGAAGCCTGGACATGTTACTGAAATTAACCCTAGAAAAAGATCCTTTTTCTCTGGATTCGAACACTTCCGATCTTACTTTTCAACAGGCTACGAAAAGTCGTAAAGCGATGTATGACACGATGGAAAGAGGAGTGACGTTCATGTTAAGATTTCAATGGACAATTAACAGCTGAATAAGAACAAACAGTTATTCTAATAATTTCCGGGTATGCAACCGGATCCCGTCGACATTCTGCCATGATATTTCGGCCCAGAGACGTCCGGCCATCATCAGGTGAGTACGCAACTACTGAAGAGCCCAATAAGGATGGGGCCCCTCCACGCCCACACCAACGTGGTGACCAAACCAAAAGTTCTACTGTCACCTCCGTAAACATGTTAGTTTTTGAATCAGGCGTCACAGGATGCGGGCTGTGATGTTATCCGTGCGTCTGAGTAAGATTACTCATTAACATGGTCCATCAGGAGATAGAAGTGCTCGAAAACGATTGAAGGGTAGCGGTTGTAAGGGCAGAGGAAAAAAAGTGCCAAGGCAAGAGCCAAGGGAAAAAAAACCTCTGCGACAGTAGGACGGGTAGTAAGGGCAGTAGCGGCTTGCTAGCTGCGACAGAGCATGCAAGGTGCGGTTATGTTAGTTCGAGGTATCGTGCATCGTTACCTTTGTCGTTGCTGGAGCTTGTTGCGGCGCTTGCTGCAGTTGCTGCGTCCCTGCAACAGTTCAAGGTCGTTGTAGATTAGTGGGCGATCGGTCATAGATCGGCTCACGGACGGTGTAGGGGGTGTGTGTGGCTGGTTTGCGTGCTGTGTACAGTACGGCTTCCCTGCGGTTGCCTGTTTTTTGGCTGGTCGCACATCTGTGTTTCCAGTAGTAACTGTGTTGCAGGGGCTCGCCAGTACTGTCGTGTTAGCGTTCTATGGACCACAGATGTTTAGATCCTAGCCAGTAATGTCTTTGGTCTGTTATGCTTCCATCTATGGTTGTGGTCGTAGTTACCCAGAGAAAGGATAAAGGGGTTGCGCGAGTGTCTCGTGTTATTGTATAGTCGCATGGAGAGTTTTTGGAATACCTGCAAGATAGTATCTAGCCGGTATTCCCGGTGAAGGTCCGCGATGCGTGTGTAGTGCGGAGCGTTGCTTATGATTTTGAGTACTTTGTTCTGTATGAGCTGCAGACTGCGCAGGCGAGTTGGCGCAGCGTATCCCCAGACAGGGGCTGCGTACGTCATCAGGGGTCTAATAAGTGTCATGTACATGGACCTAGACACCCTCCTGTTCAGTGTGCTACGCCTGTTAAGCATAGGGTAGAGTTGTTTGAGCCTCGCGTTAGCTTTGTTGGTCACTTGTTGAATGTGGTCCCCCCAGAGTAGTTTCCTGTCCAGCCAGACACCGAGGTATTTGACCTTATCGCGGAAACTTATTGGGCGTGTGTGCAGTGTTATTGGGTTGCAGTGCTAATGTTTTCGCAGTTGCTTCTGTCGTCTAGTGAACAGAACGGCCTCGCACTTGTCGACGTTTACTCTAACACGCCATTTCACCAGCCAAGGCTCCGCCGTTCTGAGTGCAGTCTGTAGTCGTGAGTTAATGTTAGACGGCTTCCAATCTTGCGCAAGGATGGCAGTGTCATCCCCGTAGATTGCTACCGTCGTGTTACGTGTAGCTGGGAGGTTGTTAATGCAGAGGTTAAATAGTAAGGGCCCTAGGATACTTCCTTGGGGTACTCCTGCCTGTATACCATGTCGTGTCTATTGTTTACCCTGCACGTCGGTGTTGAAACTCCTGTCCGTGAGGTATGAGTGTATGAGACGTACGAGCCCGTCGGGGAACCCTGCGTCGCTAAGTCTGTGTATTAGGCCGTTGTGCCATAGACGATGGAAAGCCTTTTCGATGTCCAGGAACACTGCCCCGGTTGCCTCGTTCGAGATGTATCCGTGTGTTATGTATTCTACGACGCGGAGGAGTTGTTGTGTTGTTGAGTGGTGATTCCTGAAACCGAATTGCTCCGGTATCAGGGTGTAGTTTGTGATGCAGTGCCTGGTGAGTCGTTTTAATATTACCTTCTCAACGATCTTGCTGATCGCGCTCAGCAGACTGATGGGTCGGTAATTTTGTGGGAGGGAGTGGTCTTTCCCCGGCTTCCTGAACATCAGGACCTTGGCCGTCTTCCAAAAGGCGGGGAACCCAATAGCTACCGATGGATGCCGACCCTATATAATCTCCGCTCCCCTCCCGCAGCCACCGTCTGGGCGCTTCCGCGCGGTCCGCGGCCGGTGGTGGGAGAAGAGCGGCGCTGGGTAGTGAGGGAAAAGCAGCGTCCCGCGACAGATCATGGGCCGCAATCCTCCCGCGGCCACGGCCGCTTGCGGAACTCGCCAGGAAGTTGGCTTGCCGAAATATAGCGCCTTTCGGACGACGCTACCCAGCTGAATACTCGAGAAATTTTAAAGATTTCCGTATGCCGGGAAAACCTCAGATCACACACAAAGTACCTCTATGGGGAGGAGATGGCCAGCAAAATCAAGAAGCTGGAAAAGTTTCGGAACCTGGAGGAGCGCCTTCTGGCCTCCCTTTTCTTTCTGCTGAGATGCCGAGTGGACCGCATCATACCATCTTTTGCGAAGGTCGTTCACCATAACAGAACCGCAGCCGCCTACCGGATTACCAGAAATGTTAGCCTAGCACTGGTCAGGGAGAGGTTTCGGGACACTCTACGAGACGTCTAGAGAACTCTTCTCACTCCACTTGCAGCTTGCCTCGACACTCTCCCCTGACTCATGAGAGTGGGTAGACGCAGTTAGTTGGTCTCAAGCAAACAGTGCTTGGCAATCGGCCACCTGGAGACAAACTAGAAAATACGAACGCGTTGCAGCCAAACCACCGCAGGAAGAACCACAGAGAACTGTCATCAACTGTACAGGGAAAGTAATTGACGTACTTAAAAAGGCGCTGAATTTCCCACCAACATCGACATTACCAACCGAACAATTCAGCGGTGGAACAGGCGCTCTTGCATTTTCACGTGACGCTGCAGAGTAAATAAGACGTGAAACATAACCGTGTAGTCACCAGAGCGGCTCCCCCGAAGCCAAAAATCTCCAAGGAAGAGAGGAAAGCACTGGAGCGGCTCCGAGAAGATGCCGTGACTGTCGCCCTACCAGCAGGTAAATGCACGGCCCTACTACCATGTAATGTGTACAAGCAAAAATTGTACTACCTATTAGAAGACGACACCTACCGGAGAATCGATGATGACCCAACAGAGTGAAAAGGAAGACCATTGAGCTTCTCCAGCACACCATCGAAGATAAGACGTTGAAGAAACTTCGTCCACGAGCAGCTGCACTTCCTAGACTCTACGGACTACCTTAAGTCCGTGAGTATGGATTGCCTCTCCGCCCGATTTTAAGCAACATGCAAGCACCAACATATGAATTAGCAAAGCACCTGACATCGATGCTCAGGCCCTTTGTGGGCAAATGTCGCCACCACATCAGAAACTCGCCGAATTTCTTCCAGTAGCTCCAGAATTTCCGATTGGGCCTAGACCACCTCATGGTGAGCTTTGTCGTGGTGTCCCTCTTTACTAGGGAACTTCTGAGACACTCCCTAAACCTCATTGGAGACAATGTCACAAATTTCCAGCCAACCGGTTGCAAATAGAATTTAAAATTCTTTAACTAGTTTTCAACGCCAACTAGGGTGCCTTCTCCAGAAGAAGCTGTTACACGTGGTTAAAAGGAAAATTGAGTGACATCGCTCTAGGCAAAACCTCATAATAGAAAAATTCGGACAAACAGTAAAAAGTTTCCGAATTCGTACTTCCGCCAACATATTTTCTGTTCGACGGGTACTACTACGAACAAACAGATGGAGTAGCGATGGTCTGTCAGCTATCACGAGTAGTGGCCAATATGTTTATGGAGGCTTTTGAAGCAGCCCTCTTGCTTTTTTGATATGTAGACGATACATTCGTAAGCTGGCTGCACGGACAACACCCCCTCACACACTTGCTGCAGCAACTGAACTCGCTGCACCAAAGTATCAAGTTCACGATGGAGGTAGAAGAAAGCCAGCTTACATTTCTGGATGTACTCGTCCAGCGAAGACCAGATGGCAGACTAGGACACAGCGTCTACCGTAAGCCGACACGTACAGATCTGTACGTGCATGCCTCCAGCTGTCGTGCTCCTTCACAGCGAGATGGTGTTCTAAGCACATTGGTGCGCAGAGCACGCGAAATCTCGGCCAGTGACAGCCTAGCAGCTGAATTGCCGCACTTTCAGGCCGTGTTCCGCACGAACGGTTACAACAACCGGCGCATAAAACGCGCCTTAAGACCGAAGAAGCCGAGACCACAGCCTTCCGAGGACGAAGACAAATCGGTTGCGACAGCGATCATACCATATGTCGGGAACACATCGGCAAAGATTGGCAGAATACTCATAAAAGATGCCAAGTGCGTGTTTCGCCCACCATCCATAACGAAAACATTATTAAAATCTGTCAAGTACGACTTAGGACTCCGGAAACAGGGAGTTTACAGCATCCCTTGCCAGTGCGGGAAAATGTATATAGGCCAGACCATCTGGACGGTACAAGAGAGATGTAGTGGAAATAAACTCCACCCAGACAACGCACAGCCGACCAAGTCCACCGTGGCAGAGCACTGCATCTCGCACGGAGATGACACTAACTACGATGGCACAAAGGTGTTACAGCAATCGAACACTTTCTGGGATTGTCTCCTCAAAGAGGCAGCGGAGATCCGGCTGCAAGACTAACTAATAAATAAACACAGCGGTCTCCAGTTAAGCAAAGCCTTGTATCCAGCTTTGAGTAAGAGTAAAACACGACAGTCTACACGGAAATCCGCTACTATCAGGACACCTGAAGCTGAAAAAGCAGTATTATCATCACGACGGCAGAGATCCGCAAGCGGCCGTAGCCGCGGAAGGACTGCGGCCCATGATATGTCGCAGGGCGCCGCGATTCCCCCACCATCGGCCGCGGACCGCTCGGAAGCGCCCAGACGGTGGCTGCGGGAGAGGGGTGGAGATTATATAAAGTCGGCACCCATCAGAGATCACTGACACCAAGAACGCCTGAAGATGGCAAGAAGTCGGCTTGCAGAAATACCGCGCCTTCTGTACGACGCTACCCGGCTGAATACTAGAAAACTTTTCAAGATCCCTAAGTGTTGTTTACTATTGGTGATGTGTCTGTTGCACTATTGCAGAGTGAAAGCTTCATTCTGGAGGATGAAAGCAGAGTGAGTTCATTTGTCATAAGTTTGGACATCTTACTTTTCGACAGTTGTAAGGCGATGTAGGACACGATGAAAAGAGGAATGACGTTAAGATTTCAATGGACTATTAATAGCTGAATAAGAAAAAACACACATTAATTTTGCGATGTGTGCAAGATCACCTAAGACAATACACTATTAAAAAAAAGAAGGAAAATCTGAAAGGAAAATTCTGCTAAAACTGGTGTATTAACACATTTTGTACGTTCGGCTATATAGCACTACCTAAATCTCTCATTGAAATACACTGTAAGCATATTTGCAAAACATATCGTTACAGTTTTTGTTCAATAGAAAATAGTCCTATTTCCGTATATGTCTTATTGAAATACGTAAGTGCATTGCGGTGTAAGAGTTAGTATTAACACGCCAAAAGCAAAAAAATGTCGGGAAGAGGAAAACAATGTTGGAGACGTGGGATAATATAATCATTTTTTCATTTAACCCTTTCATAAGAACCACCGTAATTATAGCAGTAAAGCACATGCATAACCGGTAACACGTAGTGGCACAGCACAGCTTCTCGTCTATTGCAGTATGGTTTCCTCTAAAACACCCCCGTTTAAATTCCTTATTGGGTTGTGTGTAATTTATCGAAGCCGCAAACAGTTCATTATTATAATTGACCTTGTGCTTAATGGTGAAAGGCAATCGGTTTTTCTGCTGTGGTTTCGGGGGTATTTCAACAGAGTGCGGCTGTTCTGAGACTGAATAGTGGAATGATTGAAAGTTCTATTATTAAGGACCATAAAAGTTGCGATGTACAAACTGATATATATATTGCCTACTAACACACACATTCTGAGGCAGTTGCTACCTTCGCCTTCCACGTCTAATTACGGTTATATCTTTTTATTGATTGCTGATTTTAATTACTTCGTCACACGTGATAATGATGGTTAACATTCACAACAATCCTCACTGCAATCCATGGTTGTTGCAGGCAGACGCTTTTGACGCGAAACACGTAATTCGGCACTTGTCACTTTCGGTTTCATATCACTCGCGAATCGGTATTAGTGAGGGTCAACCCCACGACGATCAGGGGGACGTGCTCACTCGTCATACTCCGTTTACAACTCACTCGACCACCATTCTTGCCCGTTTCTCCCGCACCACCGCTCGCTAGACACTTTTCTCACTGCCTTCTGCAGCGCTCGACAATCGACTCCTGTCTACTATCGACCTGGGCGTCGGATACTAGCATCTAAGTTCGTGGGATCACGGATCCCTTACACCTTGTCTCTAGGTACAATAAAATATATCTTAAAACTCTTCTTTAAATAAAAAGGAAAAAACGAGGCGTGTACGTGAAGAAACACAAAATTCGAGAAAATAAGGATCACTATAATTCACATACAAAATTTTGTATGTAACCCTCAGAATGCGAGTACTGCTCGCACTGGAGTAATCTTTGTTGCACCAAGACAACAGTCGTGCCAAGATATCGTCTTCCGTGCAAGAAAACGATACAGATCACATGTCAGTGCTGTATCGTACGTGTTACGGCTCGTCTTCCAGTGCGGTCGCGGCAAGATAGAGCGGCGCTTGTATTCCGCCCAAACAGGGTAAACCGCGTAGTACTTCGACCACTGGATGGGGGACATCAAGCGTCGGCACGTCGGCCTGGAACGATACAGCAGAGGCCTGTTAGACGTTAATGCGTAGCAAGGTGACTAGGACGACACGACGGCAGGAACGACCACTATACGAAGAGAATGCAAGCGCCGCTGCGCCTAGCCGCATGGAAGGCGAGCCGTAATACGTACGATACAGCAGCGACTTGCGATCTGTATCGTTTGCTTGCATGGAAATTGTATATATCGAAGGATATAGACTATTTGCGTGTCGCTATTTGCTTGCAAACCATCTTTGTAAATACGCAAAGTATATTACCCCTAATTACTGTAACAAACACCATTAATAAGTGAGCAGCGTATCGACTCGTGCTACACCTTGTATTTATATTGCATTGGTTTTCCTTTCTTCCCCTGACATGTTTGTTTGATATGTTGTCTGTCATTTAGTGGCTGCTTGGTTGTCTTCTCCCTCTGCTATCGATATCTGCGTTTGCTTCCAGGAAACTGCTATGGAGGAAGTGAGGTCTTTGAACGGTGGTAACTTCGTGTGGTGGCGCGGAAGTAGGGGCATACGCTCAGAGAGTCGTGTGGACACGGGAGGGCAGTGTGGCTCGCCAGCGCGGACCAGGCGTGGTCGGTTGTACCGAGTCACCACGTGATGTATGTCGGTTGTGTGTAACGAGCGGGTGGAGTTGACGGAAGAGCTCCCCGCGGGTTGGTTGTATACAGAATCGCCCCACGAGTAGTTGCTGTTCATTTCACTTTGGTCGGAAGTTAACAAGCTTCTGTAAGTCCTCCGTTTCAACACTGGAGTTCAAAAAGGAGACGCCGAACATGGAGCGGTCGCTACCCATCAAGGTTGCAGAGAAGACGTGAACTCCGGTGACAGAGCGTGTTGTCGCGTCACTGTGGCGAGTTGGTACACTGGCGACGCGTGCGCGGTCGGAGGTGTGGATCCTTGCCATCGGAGGTCGTGTACTCCCTGTTCGAGCATAATTGCAAGTTAGTGGAAGGTTTAATCATTAAGTAATAATTTTGTGTAACCAGCGCCTCTTCTGCCTTGTGGCCTCCGGCGACCGGGCTTCCTGTCCCTGACAACGGTGTAAGACAGTGATCTTTCCTCTTCTTCTCGTTACTGTCCGATGGGAGGTGTAATTTTGGCAGTTTGTTTCGCTATTCTGTCGTGTTATGAGTAACTTGATGCTTCTTGTTGGTTGATCATGTGGTCGCTCATTCAGGACTGTGTGGTGTAAGGTTTCCTTGCACGAGGTTCTCTAATTCTGTCAGCAACTTAAGGCAACTTATTAAAAGTTTTCACTGGCTAAAAGTCGGTGCAGTGACCAGTCTGAGAGTGGCAATTGTGTTTACGGGCGTATTTAAATTGGTCAGTATTCTGCCTAGCCTGAGCATCCCTGAGTGGGTGATTTGTGGCCGCCTTACACGGATCCGTCATATGTCATGTTCTAATGATGTCCCAGGACACTTTTGTTTAAAAACCTTTTAAATTCCTCCATTCCTTTATTGCCATTAACTTTTTTTTAAATGGGGGTGTTGATAGCTTCACTACCTCACCGTACTTTATTAACGAAGTTCTGTATTTACTTTAGTAGCCTGTTCACTAATGTTCTGTAAATTTTTTAAAAGTTGTATTGCTATAAATTACTTGATTGCCGTTAGCGGCTTGGTTTTAAAGGCTGTTATTGCCGTACGGTAAGCTTCTGTGCTTTTTTTAAAAAAAATTTAAAACTTGTTTTGCTATAAATGACTTGATTGCCGTTTTTACAAGAAATTTTTAAACTGTTTAATTGCTGTAAATCACTTTATTGCCGTTAACGGCGTGTGTTTAAAGGATGTTTATTGCCGTACTACTAGTTTCTGTAAGATATGAATAAAACATTCGTGTGTGAAAATCTCAACTAGACAGTAAACTATTAGAAATTTGGCCCTGTTTCCCAACTTGTGGTGTGGCTTGTAGTAACTGTAACCACTGTTCGTGTGAATAACGTTCGCTTGTATGTTGTCTAGATATTCTAGAAAAGTGTTCCTAGGCACCTTACATTAGATAAGAGGGTAGGACACAACGCCCGCCCCCCCCCCCCCTGCCCCCGAGGGGCCGCGGGTTAGAATAGGATCACGGCATGTCTGCCTGTCGTATGAGGCGACTAAAAGGAGTGCCAGACGTTTCGGCCTTTATGTGATGGTCCCCTGTAGGGTTTGACGTCCATATTTCCAAATTTTCCTGAAGAGTGGGCCAATTGGGAAAGGAGCCTTACATGATGCATCGTGTCCGTAGTGCGTTTAGATCTTCAGCCATTTCTCGTCGTCGCATTGCAGTCCCACTCATTCTCCATCTCTTGGGCGAGGATACATTCCTGGGTGCGCTTTCCGCCATGCACTATACAGTGTCGCTTTCTGCACCAACGACCACCATCGACTTCTTTGGGCCTGATATCCAGCACGATAGGCAGTCAGTTGTGGTTGGACCGCCATGTACCCTTTTGGTTGTAGTCCCCCTGACAACACAGGGATGGCTCTGCTGATGCCTGCGCCGTTAATTCCCAACATATGCCAAGGAGTAGATGCCTAACTCCCTGGCGCATCGGGACTCGCGGCAATGGCCATCCTGCCAGGTGGCCCTCACTGTGGTTGGGTGACACCTGTGGGGAGGGCCCTTGGTCAGGGTGGCTGGAATCAAGGCAGATGACCCTTAGTGAAGTGTCACACACCTTCTCTTGGTGGCCAACCACCAGCTGGTCTGTGCGTTTGAGGGCTCAATTCAATGTGCAGGAGTATGACCCCAAATAGTTCCCCTCCCTGGCAACATTAAGACCTGATAGGGAGTCTTTCATAACGATGAAGTCTCAGTTCTTTGTAGATAATTTACAGGAAAAGTTTGGGGAGGTGGAGCGCTTGTCCAAAATGCGCTCTGGGTCAGTTTCGATAACTACAGCATCCTCTGCCCAGTCATGGGCATTATTCGTTTGTTTTAAGTTGGGGATGTTTGTTACCATCACGCCCCATAAGACTTTAAATATGGTCCAGGGTATTACATTCCACATGGACCTTCTTTTGCAGTCTGATGACGAGCTGTGCCCCAATTTAGAGCAGTGTGGTGGTCATTTCGTCTGCCGCATTCAATTGGGTCCGATGGGTAATCAGGTTGCCACCAACTCCTTCATCTTAGCCTTTGAGGGTGATAAATTGCCCGATATGGTTAAAGTGATGGTCTACTGCTATATCCCTCCCCTGATGTGGGGTTTTAAGTGCTGGAAGTTCGGTCATATATCTCCCCGCTGTACTTCCAGCATCACATGTCTAGATCATGGATGCCCATCACATCCCAATGCTCCATGTGGCCCACCTCCCATGTGTCTTAACTGCTGAGAGCATTGTTCACCTTGCTTGCCAGACTGCAGGATTTTACAGAAAGAGAGGAAAATCATGGACTATAAGACCCTGGACTGACTGCCCTACACTGAGGCTAAGCAGAAGTTTGAATCCTTCCATCCTCTTCATATGATACCCTCTTACGCCGCTGCCACAACTGTCCTAGCTGCACCAGCTCCACCTACCCCAGTCACCTAACCCCTTCATGGTGGGGGCAGTTCCCTCCCTGTTGCTCCTGCACCCCCTACTTTGGGAGCAACACCCCCCACCCAACCATTGGGGACGTCTATTCCCACTTCTAAGCTGGAGAAACATGCAACTTCTTCGGCTCCTCTTGCTCAGAAGGGGTCCATTCCCAGGTTTCCAACTGTGGGAAAGGTGACACCTGCCAGTGCCCCCCTGCGGGTTCGGGGGTTAGAATAGGCCCGCGGTATTCCTGCCTGTTGTAAGAGGCGACTAAAAGGAGTCTCACATGTTTCGGCCTTATGTGATGGTCCCCTCTCGGGTTTGACCTCCATCTTTCTAAATTATTCCGAAGAGCGAGCCAATTGGGGAAGGGCGCCTTACATGGTGCACTGTATCCGTCGTGCAATTAGACCTTTAGCCGTCTTTCTCGTCGTTGCAATGGTGTCCCGCTCGTTTTCGATCTCTTGGGCGATTACCACACTGCACTCTGCAGTGTTTCTTTTAACTGCGACGACGACCTTGGCCATTTTTGCACCTAAGATCCAGCACAGTAGCCAGTCCGTTGTGGTGGGGCCGCCATGTACCCTCTCGGTTGTAGCCCCCTGACAACACAGGGATCGCTCTACTGATGCCTGCGCCGTTAACTCCCCACGTATGCCAAGGAGTAGATGCCCGTCTCCCTGGGGCATCAGGACTCCCAGCAATGGACATCCTGCCAGGTGGCTATTGCTGCGGCTGGGTGGCGCCCGTGGGGAGGGCCCTTGGTCGGAGTAGGTGGCATCAGGGCGGATGACCCGCAATGAAGCGTGGTACATCATCTCTCGCTGGCGGCCAGCCGCCAGCAGTCTCTAAGCGTTCTCGGGCTCAATTTAATGCTGAAAAGTACAATCCGAAAACGTTCCCTCTCTGGCCACGCCGTGGGAGGAGCGTAAGTCTCAGGATGGAGGTAATAGTTATTCGCCCCGATTCTTAGTTTGTACGAGAGCTGATGGGGAGTCTTTTCTCTCCACAAAGCCTCAGTTCTTCGTCGAGCATTTAGAGGACAAGTTTGGGGAGGTGGAGGGCTTGTCAAAAATTCGCTCTGGATCGGTCCTGATACAAACGGCATCCTCTGCCCAGTCACGACGGTTGCTTGCTTGTGACAAGTTGGGGGATGTTGCTGTTACGATCACTCCGCATAAGAGTTTAAATAAGGTCCAGGGAGTTATTTACCATAAGGACCTTCTTTTGCAGTCTGATGACGAGCTGCGCGCCAACTCAGAGCGCAGGGGTGTACATTTTGTCCGGTGCGTTCATCGGGGTCCGAAGGAAAATCGGATAGCTACCGGTGCCTTCATCTTGGCCTTCGAGGGTGATACGTTACCGGAAAAGGTCAAGGTGATGGTCTACCGATGTGACGTCAGGCCCTATATTCCTCCCCCGATGCGGTGCTTCAAGTGCTGGAAGTTCGGCCATATGTCTTCCCGCTGCACTTCCCGCTGCACTTCCAGCCTCACATGTCGAGATTGCGGACGCCCGTCTCATCCCGATACTCCATGTGCCCCGCCTCCCATCTGTGTCAACTGCGGGGAACACCATTCACCTTGCTCGCCTGACTGCGAAGTCTTTCAGAAAGAGCGCAAAATTATGGAATATAAGACCCTGGACCGGCTGACCTATACTGAGGCCAAAAGGAAATATGACAGACTCCATCCTGTGAGAATGACATCATCTTATGCATCTGCTACGACAACTGTGCTAGCCCCCATCAGTTTCGAGACTTCCAGCCAGCTCGATAAGCAGTAAGACTCATCCTGCCCCCTTGGCCGTGGGGGGCTCTACCCAACAGGTTGCTCCTGCACCACCTCCCTCAGGAGCAACCTCCTCCCACCCGTCGGGGACGTCCGTCCCCGCTTCTCAGCCGGAGAAGCGTCTAACTTCTTCGGCTACTCTCGCCCGTAAGAGTTCCCTTGGGACCCTCCCTTCCCAGGGTTCCACCAGCGGGAAGGATGACGACCGCCAGTGGCATAAGTCCTCACCAGCGACCGGGCGTAGGGCTTCACGATCCTCCTCTGTCCCAGAGACTGAATCGGTGAAGCCTCCCCAGCCGGTGCAACCCAAGGTTCAGCGAGAGAAGTCTAAGAGAAAGACCTCTAAGGCCAAAGAACTTGCGGTGGCACCAGCCCCACCGCACCTTTCGCGCTCTGCGTCTGAGGATGAAGTCGAGATTCTAGCGTCCGCTGAGGACCTTGATCTCGCTGGTCCCTCAGACGCCCTGGATGCCTCTCGTACGGGTACTGAATCGGTGGCAGTGAGTGAACAAGCGGCGTAAATTGCCTTCCCAGTCCTTCCACACCTTTCTCAGCCATGGACAATATCATCCTCCAGTGGAACTGCGGCGGTTTTTTCCACCATCTAGCTGAGCTCCAGAAACTAATCAGCCTTCACCCTTTCTTCTGCATCGCTCTTCAGGAAACTTGGTTTCCAGCAATGCGAACCCCCGCCCTCCGTGGCTATCGGGGTTATTATAAGAACCGGGCAGCATATGAAAGGGTGTCGGGTGGTGTCTGCCTCTATGTCCTTCACACTCTGCACAGCGAGTCTGTCCCTCTCCAAACACCTTTAGAGGCTGTCGCTGTTCGGGTGTGGACGCCACAGGCTGTTACCGTCTGCAGTCTTTACCTTCCACCGGATGGTGATGTCTCACAGCATGTCCTGGCTGCGCTGATAGCCCAATTGCCGCCACCTTTCTTGCTATTGGGCGACTTCAACGCCCATAACACTCTGAGGGGTGGGTCAGTGGCAACAGGTCGAGGCGCCATCGTTGAGCATTTATTGTCGCAGCTCGATCTCTCGATATTAAATGATGGTGCCTTCACACACTTCAGTGTGGCGCATGGCACATACTCCGCCATTGACCTTCCAATCTGTAGCCCTAGCCTCTTACCGTCTGTCCAATGGAGTGTGCATGACGACCTGTGTGGTAGTGACCACTTTCCGATCTTTCTGTCACTACCACAGCGTCACTCTTCTGGGCGCCCTAGCAGATGGGCTATGAATAAGGCTGACTGGGACTTGTTCTCCTCCACTGCCGCTCTTGAGTCTCTCTCTAATGACGACATTGATGCAGTGGTTCAATCGGTCACCACCGGCATCGTTACTGCCGCCGAATCTGCCATTCCCAGATCTTCTGGGTCCCCTCGGCGGAAGGCTGTGCCTTGGTGGTCGCCTGAGATTGCTGAAGCGATTAAAGATCGCCGGCGGGCGCTCCAGCGTCACAAGCGACATCCCTCCTTAGACCACCTTATCGCCTTCAAACGGCTGCGTGCGCGGGCCCGCCTCCTTATCCGCCAAGACAAGGAGTGCTGGGAGCGGTATGTGTCCACCATTGGCCTCCATGTCACTCCTTCGCAGGTCTGGGCCAAGATTCGACGCGTCTACGGCTATCGGACCCCTGCCAGCGTCCCTGCGCTCTCACTGAATGGAGCAGTTTGTATTGAATCCGTCATTGCCAATCGCTTAGCAGAGCATTTTGCTATGAGTTCCGCTTCTGCGAATTACCCCCAGGCCTTCCGCTCCATTAAAGAGCGGATGGAACGTCGGAGCCTTTCGTTTCGCACCAACCACCCAGAATCTTACAATGCTCCATTCAGTGAGTGGGAATTTCGCAGTGCCCTAGCTGCTTGCCCTGATACCGCTCCTGGGCCAGATGGCATCCACTGTCAGATGCTGAAACACCTTTCAGTGGACTGCCAGCGGCGCCTTCTCGATCTTTACAACCGTCTTTGGGTCGAGGGGGTGTTTCCGTCGCAATGGCGGGAAAGTATTGTCATCCCCATTTTGAAACCTGGAAAGACCCCTCTGGAGGTGGACAGCTACCGCCCCATTAGCCTCACCAACGTTCTTTGTAAGCTTCTCGAACGGATGGTGAGCCGGCGCTTGAATTGGGTACTGGAGTCTCGGGGCCTTCTGTCTCCGTCTCAGGGTGGGTTCCGGAAAGGCCGCTCCGCCGCCGACAATCTGGTGAGCCTGGAGTCGGCCATCCGTACTGCCTTTGCCCGCCGTCAGCACCTGGTTGCTGTCTTTTTCGACATGCGGAAGGCGTACGATACGACATGGCGTCATCACATCCTTTCTACGCTTCATGGATGGGGTCTTCGGGGCCCTCTGCCGATCTTTATCCGCAATTTCCTGTCGTATTGTACCTTCCGCGTGCAAGTCGCAGCCTCCTATAGTTCCACCCACGTCCAGGAGAACGGTGTGCCACAGGGTTCTGTTTTAAGTGTCTGCCTGTTTTTAATAGCCATTAACGGGCTCGCTGCGGCCGTGGGAACTTCTGTCTCTGCTTCCCTGTATGCTGACGACTTCTGCCTTTATTACAGCTCTACTGGCATTGCAGCTGTTGAACGTCAGCTACAGGGAGCTATCCATAAGGCGCAGTCTTGGGCTGTAGCGCATGGGTTTCAGTTTTCGGCAGCCAAGACCCGCGTTATGCATTTCTGCCGGCGCCGAACAGTCCATCCTGAGCCGCGGCTTTATCTTGGCGACGAATTCCTTGCTGTGGTGGAGACCCACAGGTTTTTGGGGGTGGTTTTCGATGCCCGGTTGACTTGGCTGCCTCATATCCGGCAGCTTAAACAGACGTGTTGGCGGCATCTAAACGCTCTGAGATGCTTGAGCCACACCCGCTGGGGCGCCGACCGCTCTACCCTGTTGCGGCTCTACCAGGCGTTAATCCAGTCCCGTCTGGATTATGGGAGCCTGGCTTATGGCTCAGCATCCCCATCTGCGTTACGGGTGCTGGACCCAATTCTCCACAGCGGGATACGCCTTGCCACTGGTGCTTTCCGCACCAGCCCTGTGGACAGCGTCCTAGTGGAGGCAGGTGTACCACCACTGCGGTTCCGACGCCAACGTTTGCTGGCCGCATATGCTGCCCATGTTTTTAGCTTGCCCGGGCATCCAAATTATTGTGTCCTGTTCCCGCAGTCAGTCGTCCATCTGCCAGACCGTCGGCCCCGGTCGGGTTGTCCGATCGCCGTACGCGTCAAGGAGCTTCTCTGCGGGCTTGGGTTTTTCCCTGTTCCACCTCCTTTCCGGGCGCCTCTGCGTACGCCCCCGTGGTGTGTTCCTCGCCCTTGCCTTCGGCTCGACTTGGCACAGGGCTCGGAGGACTCGGTCCCTCCAGAGGCCTTCCGCCGCCGCTTTTATTCCATCCTGGCCACGTATCAGGGCTCTGGAATTGTTTACACCGACGGTTCGATGGTTGCTGGTCGTGTCGGGTATGCGCTAAATCTAGGGGACCATTCCGAACAACGGTCCTTGGCGGCTGGCTGCAGCGTTTACACTGCTGAGCTAGTCGCCATCTTTCGTGCCCTAGAGTATATCCGCTCCTGCTCAGGTGAGTCCTTCGTTATCTGTAGCGATTCCCTGAGCGGTTTACGAGCTCTCGACCAGTGTTTTCCTCGTTCTCGTCTGGTGATGGCTATCCATGAGTCCCTGCATACTCTTGCGCGTTGCGGCCGCTCTGTGGTCTTTGTGTGGACCCCCGGTCATGTCGGTATCCCGGGCAATGAACATGCTGACCGTCTGGCGAAAGAGGCCACGAGTAAACCATCTCTGGATGTTGGCCTCCCAGAAGCTGATTTGCGGGCAGTCCTCCGCCGAAAAGTTTTTGCGCTTTGGGACGCTGAATGGCGCGATCGGATTACACCCAATAAACTCCGTGCCATTAAGGAGACGACGACTGTGTGGCGGTCATCCCTGCGAGCCAACCGCAGGGACTCTGTCGTCCTTTGTCGGCTCCGCATTGGCCACTCCCGGCTGACACACGGTTATTTGCTGCGCCGGGAGGACCCTCCTGTATGTCGCTGCGGGGCGGCTTTGACAGTGGCCCATATTTTGTTGGCCTGCCCCCTTTTAGCTGTGGTCAGGCAGACATTTGCGCTGCCTGATACGCTCCCTGCCATTTTATCTGATGACCCTGTTACGGCTGCCTTAGTTTTACGTTTTATTAGGGCAGGGAGTTCTTATTCTTTCATCTGAGTGTTTGTTTTATTTTATTTTTTGTGTTGATTGTGGCCTTTCGCCCATGATTTTAATCTGATCTTTTAATGTGTTTCTAAGTGATTGGCTTTTCCTTTTTTATTTCTATGGTCGGCCAACCACTGTCACACTCTGTGTGGTTTTAGTTCGTTTTGTCTTGTCCTTGTCTCCGTTTCTCTTGTTCTGTATCGTCTGTGACCTATTCTGTTCCTCGTTTTTATTCTCTGTGGGTGTTCTTTGTATTTGGAAAAAGGGACCGATGACCGTAGCATTCTGGTCCCTTTCATCTCCCAAACCAACCAACCTGCCAGTGGCTGAAATGCCCACAAGCAGCTCGTCATAGGGCTTCACGATCCTCCCCAGTCCTGGAGGCTAACTCAGTGAAGCCCTCCCATCCAGTGAAACCCAGTGAGCCGTGAGAAAAGCCAAGAAGACCCCTAAGACCAAGGAACTTGCAGGTCACCCACCCAAGCACTACCTACAAGCTCTGTGTCTGAGGATGAGGTGGAGATCCTGGTGTCCCCTGTGGACCTGTATCCCGCCGGACCCTCAGTCACAATTGATATCGACTCTTCAGGAAATCAGTCGCTGGCAGCAGGTGACAGAGGCATAAGCCACGTTGTTGATTGTTCAGTGCCTTCCCAGCATTATGATTTTACGATCATAAACGGCATCCATCACTGGACCACCTCATTGCCTTTAAGTGGCTCCGTGCCCAAGCCTGACACCTTATTTGCCGACGAGAGGAGGAGTGCTGGGAAAGGTACGTCTCCACCATTGCCATCCGTACCTCTCCATCGCAGGTTTGGACCAAGATTAGGCGACTCCATGGATATCAGACCCCAGCAGCGTACCTGGGCTTCCCTTAAGTGGAGTAGTCTGTAATGAATCAAACAAGATGGCAGAACTCTAGACAGAGCATTATGCTCAGAGTTCCACTTCTACAAATTACCTGCTGGCCTTCCGCTCCCTGAAAAAGCAGTTGGAAAGTCAGGGCCTTTCATTCCATATGCGCCACCCTGAATCGTACAATGCTACATTCAGTGAGTGCCCTAGCCATCTGACCTGATACGGCTCTCGGACCAGATTGCATCCACTATCAGATGCTCAAACACCTCTCGGTGGACTGCCAGTGACACTTCCTAGACATTTTCAACTGTATATGGGTCGAGGGTGAATTGCCATCATAATGGCGGGAAAGCATCATCATTCCAGTGTTGAACTCTGGCTAGAACCCATTGAAGGTGGACAAACATCGCCCCATTAGCCTTATAAACGTTTAGTGCAAGTTGATTAAACACATGGTGAGCCTGAGGTTGAGTTTGCTACTTGAGTCTAGGAGCCTTCTGGCTTTGTCTCAGGGTGGGTTCCATCAGGCCTGCTCTGCCTCAATCTGGTTTGCCTGCAGTCCCTCATCGATACGGTGTTTGCCCACCTGATGTTGGGCATCTGGTTGCTGTCTTCTTTTGACATGCAGAAGGCATACAATACAAAATGACATCACACACTCGCCACACTTCATGGGTGGGGTCTTAGCGACTTGTTCCAGATCTTTATTCAGACTTTCCTGTCGCTTCACTCCTTCCACATGTAAGTTGGTCCCATCGCGAGTCCAGGAGAATTGGGACCTGAAAAACCGTCTTGAGTGTCTGCCTCTTCTTAGCTGATATCTATGGGCTAGCTGCAGCTGTGGGACCGTCCTTATCAGCTTATTTGTATTCTGATGACTTTTGCCTGTACTACAGCTCCACTGAGATTGCAGTCGTTGAATGGCAGCAAGGTGCTGTCTTGGGCTGTATCATGCTTCTTTTAGTTTCCGGCCACCAAGACTTGTCATGCATTCCTGCTGGGATCACATTCTTCAGCCTGAGCCACAGCTTTATCTTGATGGGGAATCTATTGCTGCGGTGGAGACACTTCGGTTGTTGGGATCGCTTTTTGGTATGTGGTTGACGTGGCTATCGCCTCATTTCGTTCCCCCCCCCCCACCGAACCGCCTCATTTCTATCTCCCCCCCCCACCGAACCGACTCATTTGTTCCCCCCCCCCCCACCGAACCGACTCATTTGTTCCCCCCCCCCACCGAACCGACTCATTTGTTCCCCCCCCCCACCGAACCGCCTCGTTTCGTTCCCCCCCCCCCACCGAACCGCCTCGTTTCGTTCCCCCCCCCACCGAACCGCCTCGTTTCGTCCCCCCCCCCACCGAACCGCCTCGTTTCGTCCC